>NC_034592.1:90451524-90469264 GCF_900095145.1 Mus pahari | reverse complement strand
AATAAAAAAAAAAAGAACAAAGGAAAACAGTGGATTCCTTCCTGTGGGGGTGGGGGGTTGGTAGGGGGATGTTATCTAAGGAAATGCCATTGGCTTGGACTTGAAGGCATGAATATGAGTTCGACAAGATCAGGACACAGGTGCTATGAATAGGGGGAGGGGGAAAAGTCGGGCGGATAAGACTTTGACTGAGGGTGTGGGAGAGTAACACTGTAGGAAATTGTAAGAGAAGTGTAAAAAGGCCATGAGGAAAACATTATTTTATGAACTTTCTTAAAGATACAGATGCACATACACTTGCCCATTTAGGAACTTATGTAGTTCAAATGCAGTTATACTATGTGAGGTAAAGTTTTTCTCAGGAGACATAGACTATCTAACAAAAACTCTCAAGTCATATTGAAAACTTCTTTTCAAGTTTTTGGTCAAGAGTTTCCTAGAAACACCTGCAACAATATAGGCTATTGCCTCTGACCTTAGTGGTCTCCAGAACTTAAAGGGAAGTCCCAGTTGCAGAAGACACCACACACTTCAGACACAGAACTTGGTGGAATCAAACTGGCATGGAAGCTTCCTCCTGAGGGCTAGCTTTTCTAATATCAGAAGGTACTATGCAAAGTGTCAACAGTCCTCCCAAAGATAAAGCCTTGGCTACAACAAATGATTGGCTAGTAAGATACCTCCAAAGGCACTGCTTGGAGGGTAGCTAACAGCTGTTTAATTGGAATTAAAGCCCTCCCAATAGGAGGGAAATTCATGCCTAATACTGTAAACCTAGCTAACCTCCCATGGCTGGAGAGGCCAGAGACCCTAGAGGAGAACCCACTACTTGCATTTTTGTAAACCAATATAATTATAACTGTATTCTAAATATGCTACCTCATACACAGGGAAGTGTAGCACCCTCCCCCCCCCCCCAGAAAGGCCTTTCCCCACAGCAGATAGAGGCTACTACAGAGATCCGTAATTGGTAAGAATGCAGATGGTAAGTGACAGTGGGGGTGTCTAGCCCAGATGGGAGACCTACAAGATAACCTGCATTTCAGAAAATGCCATGGAGGAGGGACAGGATGATTGTAAGAGTCGGAGAACAGGATGCCTCTTAAGATGGTGTCCTCCAGGTATAATCATGATGCTGAATTCAGTAAATATCAACAGTATGGTTGCTTAAACCATACCTGCATAATGAATGACCACACCATTTAACATGTCAACATGGATGTGAGACATTCCAGAAGATCCCACTCTAGATGAAGAGTTATTGGCAACACATGGCTTCTGAGAGTTTTCTCCAGAGATGAGCCCCCTGGAGAGGCTATCCAATCTCAAGTTTAGCCATCACTAAACATATGTTCATTTGAGAAAAACTAAAGAGACTCAGCAGAGGTGTGTGTGTGTGTGTGTGTGTGTGTGTGTGTGTGTGTGTGTGTGTAACAAGAACAATTACAGAAGAAGAAGAAAGGTCATGAACTTGACAGAGGAGAAGAGGAGTTGGGGGGAGAAGGAAGGTGGAAATGAAATGCTTAAGGAAAAAAATTAATTGAAAATATAATAGAAATGTTGAGACTGGACCTGAGTATTTGAATGGGTTAGGGGATCTGATGAGCCTGGAAAGAAGACAAGAGAAGCTTGAAGGTATTCGGGATTCTGGAATCACAAACCCAAGTTTCCATTCATGGACAGCAGGAGGCCACTGAAGGTATTGGAGCATAGGTGTGTTGCCCTTAGCCATACCTTAACCCTAGGGAAGGAGAAATAGAGCTAACAGATGTGCAAGGCCAGTCCCTAAACAGTGTGGTTGAGATGAAGAAGGTCTTGCTATACATTGCTGATACTAGTATGTACCACTATGTAAGTTAGAGATGACTCTGTGCTTCTTAGCAAGACTTGGATGAAAAGCATTTCTAACTCCTATTTTCTACCTTGACTTGCAGCAATTAAGCAGATAAGGAGAGCAGTTATTTCTTTGAGGGGGATCTTGAAAAGAAATAAGCCAGTAAGAAGTAAATCATCTTATGATCCAGCTGATGGACCAGTGGCTACTGAGTGGCTCCCTCACTCATAGCAGCTAGTGGGATCGCCCTGCTTCTGTTTGACTGAAAAAGAGCTACTCCATTTCCCTAGACATCTGTGAGCTTACAATGCAGCCCATGGTATATCATCTTCTGGTCCCTCACTCATACTTTTCAAGAGTGATTGTTCACCTGTGGGAACATGTTGCTTTAGGACAGTTGAGTCACAGAGGAGGAGTGAGTGGCTAATTGATCTTCCTTTATCCTTTACCCTGTTCTGGAATCCTAGTTTTAGGGCTGAATTTGGCCCTTCTGGGAAGGTTGTGGAGGGCTAAGATAAGGAGTTGTCTGTGCACTCTTTCCTCTTACTAGATCCATGCTAGCCAGCATCAAAGCACCGAGCAGAGAATAATTGGTCTCTAAAACCTAATAACAAATGTGTCTTCTGAAGGCAGATTATCTACAGCCAAATGCCAGGTCTCTTTTATTCTTGTTTCTGGAATTTCCAATTGAATTCTGAGTGCAGATTGTATAGCTTTGACTTCCTATCACATCACACTTGAATACACACACACACACACACACACACACACACACACACACGATTAAACTGTTTATAGTCACCGTATTTACAGCTTATATAAAGAAATGCTTTGTGAGCTATCTGGTAAGCATGACCACTCAAGCATCCGCACACAAAACACCTTTGTATTTCAAAGAGTAAACATTTACCTCTCCAAAAGTTGGTGAAATTCGATCTGGTTCCTTTCTGTTTCAGAATAGTTCATGGCACGGCTTTTCTCTTTCCTTTCAGCATTAACATTTCTGAAACAAATAATTTGGTACACTTTCATGGTACTTGACATTTGATTAGCTACAGTGTGTCTTAACATGTCTTAACACATAGACAAGTGTTCAGACCTGAATTTATCAGTTTGCTCCCAATAATCTGCCTTCTTTTAAAAGATAAAACTTTAAATTTTAAGATAAATATTAAACCTCAAATTTCATAATTAAGTAAAAAAATCATAATGTATACCAAATGATAGGGCATGTTAAGTATGTAGTTTTTGAGGGATTTATATAAGAAAATCTATCTGCATTAATTTGTTCTTTTTCTCACAGTGTTAAACACTCTGAAATGTAAATGTATTTACTTGGAAAAACCTCAGAGTGTTGGGGCTTGCCCCTCTAGCATAGCTGTAGCCATTTTGTTCCCTGCCTGCCAGCTATTTCGTATTGTTGCTGTAATATGTCTGTCAGTCATTAACACAGAAAAATAACTAGATTCAGAGCAGGGTCATGCTGACTATATAACCTATTGTGTTCTGTATGCTATGAGATTTGTTAATGTTATGAAATTTGGAAACCATAAGCTTCACTTAGGAACTATCAAATTAAATGTTAACATGAACTGCTACATATAAAGTAGCTTGAGTCAGAGCGCCTCCAGCAGGCGGCACCTCCAGCACCCTTCTATGAGCTCATTGTGGGTTTGCAGTTTTAGCCTTTATTACCTGGCACTGAGAAATATTTGGGGTTGGTAGCTTTCAGAGCTATGAGCCCGATCAAGAAGTCTTGGGATGTGTGTTCAACGAACTATTCCAGTCTGACTGAGATTGACATCTGTGAGGTGACTCGTGGGCCTTAACAAGAGATGACATAAATTTTCCCTGTAATGTTTTGTTTACTTCCACTATGAATCTATACCTAAAAAATTTTAAACAATGATGATCACAATAAGAATGCTTGATTGGAATATAAAACTTCATTCCAATTTTCAAGTCAGTGAACTTTTTTGTTCAGTTTTAATGATGTATTTTAGGAAATGAAAAGCAGATCAAATGCAGTTAACCATTCATTTGTGAGCATTGCTTTGGCACCTACTGTAGGCCTTTAATGGTGGCATTAAAGGAGCTCTCTAATGCTTTAATCTTTGATGTGACAGAGCAGGCAGCACACTGAGTGAGGAAGCAGCAGGACAGCAGGTGACCATGATACAGAGAGGCAAACGCTGTCCTCTGGCTTGGTAGATGCTGGAACTAATACCAGTAGTAAACCCTTAAAACAGCTGAGTTGTTGCACGGCTGAAGGACAGCTTAAGGCCAGATCAGGACAGTACTAAAGTGAATTTCTATCATCATTCTAGAATGTATACATATATAAGTGTGTGTGTGGGTGGGTGTGGGTGTGTATAAATGTGTGTATGTATATATATACAATCACAATTGCTCAACTTTTTATAAATAAACAAATTCATTTCATGTTAATGAAAGCAAAGTATTCCAGGCATTAATAGAATCTTTTCTTTTGAAAAATACTTTTCTTGGGTCTCTTAAAGGAAGCACATTAATCTGTCCAACATTGGTATGCCATTACACTGATTTCAATGTGTCCCTTCTGGAGATGGGCCACACACTCTCAAGTTAGCTGTGTCTTTTCTGTTACATTCTATGTTTTATTTCTTTATCATTTATTTATTTATTCACTTTATATCCTGATTGAAGCCCCCCTCAGTCCCCCATACACACAGCCCCTTACCCATCCTTCCCTCCCCTTCTCTGAGAAGGGAGAGCTCTCCAACCCCCAGGCATCACCACCACTCAGGCACATGAAGTAACTATAGGACTAGCTGCCTCCTCTTCCACTGTGTCCAGACAAGGTGGCCCAGTCAGGGGAATGGTATTCACAGACAGGCAACAGGTTTAGGGACAGGCCCTGCTTAAGTTGTGGGGAGACCGGCATGAAGATTGAAAATCTGCTGCATATTTGCAGGGGTGGGGGCTAGGTCCAGCCCATGCTTGCTCTTTGGTTGGTGATTCAGTCTCTAGGAACCCTAAGGGTCCAGGTTAGTTGACTCAGTTGGTCTTTCTATGGAGTCCCTCTCCTTGTCAGGTCCATCAATCCTCTCCACCAACTCTTCCACAAGACTCCTCAAGTTCTGTCTAATGTTTGGCTGTGGATCTCTGCAGCTGTTTCCATAGGCTGCTAGGTCAAACTCTCAGAGGACAGTTATATGATAGGGTCCTGTCTCCTAGCATAACAGAGTACTAATAGTGTTATGGATTGGTTTTTGCCCATGGGATTGGTGTCAATTTAGGCCAGTCATTGGTTGACCATTCCCTCAGTCTCGGCACATCTTGTAGGCAGGGTACATTTTGGGTTGATTGTGGGTGAGTTGGTGTCTTTATTGCTCTACTGGGAGTCTTCTATTTATTTTTATTAGATATTTTCTTTATTTACATTTCAAATATTATCCCCTTTCCCGGTTTCCCCTCTGAAAACCCCCTATCCCCTCCCCCTGCTCACCAACCCACCCACTCCTGCTTCCTGGCCATAGCATTCCCTTATACTGGGTCATAGAACCTTCACAGGACCAAGGACCTTTCCTCCTATTGATGACCAACTAGGCCATCCTCTGCTACATATGCAGCTAGAGCCATGAGTCTCACTCAGCATGTGTTTTCTTTGGTTGGTGGTTTAGTCTCAAGGAGCCCTGGCTATACTGGGTAGTTCATATTGTTCCTCCTATGGAGTTTCAGACCCCTTCAGCTCCTTGAGTACTTTCTCTAGCTCCTTCATTGAGAACCCTGTGCTCTGTCCAATGGATGGCTGTGAGCACTTCTGTATTTGTCAGGCACTGGCAGAGCCTCATAGGAGACAGATATATCAGTCTCTTGTCACCAAGCTCTTGTTGGCGTCCACAATAGTGTCTGGGTTTGGTGGTTGTATATGGGATGGATCCCCAGGTGGGGCAGTTGCTGGATGGTCCTCTTCAGTCTCTGCTCCAAACTTTGTCTCTTTAACTCCTTCCTTGGTATTTTATTCCCCCTTCTAAGAAGGTTGAAGTACCAATGGCTTGTGCTGCAAAATCAAGAATTGACAAATGGGATCTCATAAAATTGCAAAGCGTCTATAAGGCAAAGGACACTGTCAATAAGACAAAAAGGCAACCAACAGATTGGGAAAAGATCTTTACCAATCCTAAATCCGATAGAAAGCTTATCCAATATATTCAAAGAACTCAAGAAGTTAGATTCCAGAGAAACAAATAACCCTATTAAAAATGGGGTACAGAGCTAAACAAAGAATTCTCAACTGAGGAGTACCAAATGGCTGAGAAGCACCTAAAAAATGTTCAACATCCTTAGTCATCAGGGAAATGCAAATAAAAACAACCCTGAGATTCCACCTCACACCAGTCAGAATGGCTAAGATCAAAAACTCAAGTGACAGCAGATGCTGGCGAGGATGTGGAGAAAGAGGAATACTCCTCCACTGTTGGTGGGATTGCAAGCTGGTACAGCCACTCTGGAAACCAGTTTGGTGGTTCTTCGGAAAACTGGACATAGTACTACCTGAGGACCCAGCTATACCACTCCTTGGCATATATTCAGAAGATGCTCCAACATGTATAAGGACACATGCTCTACTATGTTCATAGCCGCTATACTTATAATAGCCAGAAGCTGGAAAGAACCCAGATGTCCCTCAACAGAGGAATGGATGCAGAAAATGTGGTACATTTACACAATGGAGTACTACTCAGCTATTAAAAACAATGAATTTATGAAATTCTTAGGCAAATGGATGGATCTGGAGGATATCATGCTGAGTGAAGTAACCCAATCACAAAAGAACACACATGATATGCACTCACTGATAAGTGGATATTAGCCCAGAAGCTCGGAATACCCAAGATATAATTCACAAAACACATGAAACTCAAGAAGAAGGAAGACCAAAGTGTGGATACTTTTATTTAAGCCTCTTTTTTTTTTTAAACCAGTATCTCCACACAGCTGGGGTTTTGCTATAGATGATCCTGCACAAAACTATCTCAATCAGCAAAGGAACATTTATTTCTGTTTGGAAGTGTTTTCTTGTTAAGTTAACGCCACTGTATTTTTATTATTTGGGCAAAAGTAATTCAGGTAGTGAACAAAGTGGCTCTCTAATGTCAGAAGGCTTGATGAATCAGGACACATTGTTCTGTGAGCAGAGCATTCAGACACTCTCTGCCAGGATAGTTGTTCAAATTTGCCAACTTCTCTAAATACTTTTGAATTCCTTGACTGAGCTGAGCACTTTAAACATAAGGTGATAGGATGTTATCTGTGTATAACTTATAATTACAATTAAAGATAAAAAATAAGAAAAAAAGGAATAAATGTAGGAAAGAGAGATGAGGTGTTAACTTGGGGTGTTTAGAAGAAGTCAGACCCTTTTTAAGGGCATTGCCCTCGCATCTTCCATCAAGCAGAATGAGCTAATTATGAGATGTATGCGTCAAAGATTTCAATTTCAGGCTTGACTTTACTTTGAAGATTAATTCTTTACTTTATCATCTTTACAGGCAGTTCAGTGGACAGCCAATCTGAATGTTACTCATTGTTCAGTGATGTATGAAGTATATTTAATCGATGTGAAGAGAGTAATATTAAACTATTATCAGCAGCCTCAGATATCCTAAATATCTCAGAAGAAGGGTCAGGAGGTAACATGGCTGGTAATTATATGAGAAACAATGTGTTTAACTCTTTCTTTCCATCAAAGCTTTTCAGCAATCCAAGATTCCCTTTGTCATAAAATAGAAACATACAGCACGTGACCTGTTTCCAGTCGTGGAGAATATGCGATGTTTGGGATGGTTTTATTTGAATCCAGGGTGACTTTCAACTACAGATCATTTCTTTCTTAGTACTTCAGAGAACCGTGTTTATTATTCCAAAGATGTAAGAATAATTATTACAACAATTAAGCAATTTAAAAGCTAAATTTTAATAAGCACGCTTTGAGTTCATTTATTTCTGTGCAGACTAGTAAAACTCAAGAGTGCTCGTTGAAAATAGAGAGAGCTTCAGCCACTCGTTTCTGACTTACTTCTCTAGTTTGTGTTTAGATGAAAACAGAAGAGATCAATTTAAGCACCTGATATAGGAACTAAATAAAATAGTGTGTATGTTGTCATCTTGAAATAGGGTCCTTTTTATAAATAAGTATATATTTCCTCCAGAAACCACTGAGGATGGAGGAGGGACTCATCTATAAAACCTGAAAAGTGTTCTGAATGGTGAGTGTGGACAGGCTGTTGTTCTTACTGTGATTTCCGTCCAGGTGAGATGTCTGGGCCAATCACCAGGGGTCTGATGTTTTTCTTTTCTCCATTCCTTAGAACTCTGAGTCGCACAGGGGCACACAGATCTGGAGTCTTACTTATCATCCTCTTCATGGGAGAGCTCTTTGTGTCCAATAGGCCTTCTACTGGCCAGTCAAATTCCTTCAGGAAGACACGAAAAATATAAGAGCAATAAATAATATGAGCAGTTGTGCTGCTAGTGCTTCAGTCATTCTGCATATATTTATGGGATATCTGAGCTACTAAAGAGTTCTAGATTTTGTTTGTTTGGTGTTTTTGTTGTTATTTGTTTGTTTCGCAGAGGAAGAAATTTACTGATTTTTTTTCTTAGTTGATAATTGATCACTTTTAAAAAAATCTAACATTTTATTTAAAATTGGTCATTTTTTTAAGTTTCAAAGGAAAGAAACACTCTAAAAAGTGAAAAGATACATTCTAGAAAAGTAGAACTAAATGAACCACAAGTATCTTTGGTTTTGCTTCTGAGTGAAGTGATTTTAGAAAGGAAGAATGTGTGAAAAGGAATTTTACAATAGTCTGAAATAATATCATCTTAAACTGAATCAAAGTGGCAAGGAAGACCACACTGAGGGGATATTTAAGAGCAGAATAAGGTAACGATGTAAGATTAACATGTTTCAGACATTTGCATTGTGTGATTTGGTGACTTTATATTTATTCACCTTTACTTTTATTCATATTATTAATTTATACATTCTTCAAATATTTACTAATTATTTATTTTAGGCACAGAAATAAATCTATAAATTGAACAGGGTATTCTATACTTTACTGAATATAGAATATACAGAATATTCTATAACACCAGAAACTTATTTGGAAATCAACTGGAACCTTACAGTAATGAAACTAGGAGCCACAGGGGATATCACAAGAGGAGAGAGAGCCTTATACAGCAAGGCCACACCACAGTCCTGAAGCCTTAGGGTATAGTTGCAATACTGTGTGAATACAGTTAGGATATTTCACTTGTTTGGGTGCTGGGGTACAGCTCCATTGATAAGAATGCTGGCCTTAGTGAGGCAAAGAATTGGTAGAGTGTTCATAACAGATATGAAGATTAGTCAACACAATGTGCGAGAGATAAAGAAAGCAAGAATAGATCCCTGGGCACAGGTGGGATGATCGTGGAATACAATTGCTATCCACAGAGATGAAATGGAGCAAGAAGAGTAAGCAGAAGAAACGGTGATCAAAGATGATATTCAGCAAAATCCAAGTTCGTTCCCACCCCTCCTTTCCTTAACTTTCTGTTATTTTTGCTTCTGTCCCCCCCAACTGCATGGCGGCATCCCCCATCCATCTGTAATGTCCATTCTGAAGAAAATGTCATAATTCCATGACATCTGTCTGTGAGCTCCATTCTCTTCGGCATGTCAGTTTGTCTGCCATGCACGGTATCGTCATGTCTGGTGACACTATACCAGGTAAATCGTGATATCCCATAGGGCAGGCTCCTCCATTTTGCTCTCTGTGTATCTGCTTTTGCTGGCCCTTGGCCATTTCATGCACATTTAAGTCAGCCTCTCAAATTTTGTTTGGGATTTAAACATTCTATGTAAGAGTAAGGAATTCCCAATTTGATGTGTTTTTAGGATGTGAGATTGGGTATGATGGCGGCTCGGAGACAGAGCATAGCATGGAGAATACCTGAGCTTTGCTCTAAAGAATCTCAGTAAAGTGAAAGGTGTGTGTTGGACCATGGAACTCTCCTTTGAGTGCAGTTGTGTTGATATTACTTGTTTTCGTCATCTGTGCATCAATCACATTAACTAATTTTCCTGTTGTAAACTAAGCTTACATTCCTGGTTAAAGGTCAAATGACATTCATTCAAACTAGCCATGGTGTACTGAAATGCCTATAGATTGCTGAACTCAACTCACTAATATTTTCCTTAGGAGGTTTGCAAATATTTGCAATGGGAATTAATATATAAAGGCCTTATATTTTCTTCATTGAGGGTGGCACCAATGTTTCCTTCGCCTTGTGAAGTTAATTGGAAGACTTTTTTTTTTTTTGTTTTTGAATTCTGAATTATTTGTTTCTTCTGGGTTTGGTAAAAATGAATCAGAAAATTGGTCATGGTGTATTTGTTGGGAGGTTTAACTTTTAACTTTTTCCATGACTGGTGGAACATGCTGGTTTGTGGTTCTCTTTAATTAGGATTTACTTTTTTGTTGGATGTGAGTATTGGGTGTGCAACAGTGTGCTAGAGATCAGAGAACAACTTACCAGGATCAGTTCTGTTCTCTTGTACCGTATGTGTCCCAGGAATGGAACTCTGGTCATGTGGCTTGGTGGCAAATATGTTTACCCACTGAGCCACCTCACCATCCCTCTGGTCTCTTCTCGACTCCTTTTTAACATACTACTTTTTGTCCAAAAATTTAAGTGTTTAACCAAGTTATTTATATCCCTTATTTATAGTATCTCCTCATTATATTTATATATATATGTACAATATAGGTAAGTATTGTACATATATATTAAAGGGATATTTGTAGTATTCCTTTATTATATTTATATAATACATAATTATTATATATAAGATATATATATATATAATTATTATATACAAAGAGATAAATATCTTCTTTTATTCTTAATATTATTTTATCCAAATTTTCTTAGTAAGTATAGTTGTATATAACTATATATATGTATATATATTATATATACTACCATTCTCTTTATTTTTTAACAATTTTTATTAGATATTTTCTTCATTTATATTTCAAATGCTGTCCCGAAAGTCCCCTATACCCTCCCCCCGCCCTGCTCCCCAACCCACCCACTCCCACTTCCTGGCCCTGACATTCCCCTGCACTGGGGCATATAAAGTTTGTAAGACCAAGGGACCTCTCTTCCCAATGATGGCCAATTAGGCCATCTTCTGCTAGCTACATATACAGCTAGAGACATGAGGGGGTACTGGTTAGTTCACATTGTTGTTCTTCCTATAGGGTTGCAGACCCCTTAAGCTCCTTGGGTACTTTCTCTAGTTCCTCCATTGGGGGCCCTAAGTTCCATCCAATAGATGATTGTGAGCATCCACTTCTATATTTGCCAGGCACTGGCATAGCCTCACAAGAGACAGTTATATCAGGGTCCTGTCAGCAAAATCTTGCTGGCATATGCAATAGTGTCTGTGTTTGGTGGCTGATTATGGGATGGATCCCCGGGTGTATTTTCAAAGAACAGATATGTTTTGTTCTGACATTTCTGTGTCATGTGCCATGTAGTCTAGTCTGTTGGTTTTTGTTTTATAATTTAGTATTTTATTTCCTTCTTCCAGATTTTTGCATTTTTTATGGTATTGTGGTCAAACACAGGGCCAGATGCATGCTAGGAAGATACTCTATCCCTGAGCGGCCTCTCCTACTCAGCCTTCTACCTAATGCCTAACAGTCCACTCTTACTTTACTCTCTTAACTCCATAAACTGAGTGCTGCTCTCCTTAGTTTTTAGTTCCTCTTACTTTTAAATTCTAGACTAATGAAAAGACACTGTACATTTTTTTTAAAAAAATAGACAATTCCTAAGGATAGACACCCAAGATTCTTGATTATTTTCTGGTTTCTACACACACACACACACACACACACACACACACACACACACACACACACGTCATATACATGTGTGCACACAGATTAATTTTACATTGACATTTGGATGTAAAGTTACTGACATTTCTCCCCCCCTTTTTTTTAACCATGGAAGGAAAAAATGAGAAATGATTCTTTTTCATAGTTAGCCAGTGTGCTTGTCAATATACAGAATGAGGGTGTGAGACTACGAGTTTTTCAATACGTCATTGTGGTTGATTGAATGAGAACGGCTCCCATAGAATTTGAATATTTGTTTCCTACTTGGGGGAACTGTTTGGGAGGGACCAGCAGGTATGATCTTGTTGAAGAAGATATGTCTGAGGGTGACTTTGAGGTTTTAAAAGACCATGCCTTTCCCTTTAACTCTCACTCTTGCTTTATGCTAATGGATCAAGATACGAACTCTCAGCTGTTCCTTTTGTCTGTCATCATGAACTCTAATGCTCTGAAACTGTAACCCATTTTAAATACTTTCTTTTATAAGTTGCATTGGTTATGGTGTTTTATCACAGCAACACAAAAGCAATTAAGAGAACATGTAAACTATATTCCTGGGGAACAAATCTGAGCTGTGATAGTTAAGCCCTTTGCTGGTTTTGATTTATTTAGCATCCAATTTGCTTCTGACTTGGTGGCTACTGTGGACATTTGTTCTTCTCCATGGATACACTGCTACCTTTGAATCTCTGATTTCTAGATAGGAGGGAGAAACTCAAAAGAGCTTTCTGTTTCAGTATAAGATACCACAGAAACACTCAGAAATGAAAAATTCGCTTTCCAAATATCTTTGCTAGTAACATCAACTCTTCCTTTTGTGATACTTTGATAGTTGGGAGGGTAATATGGCTTGGCAGGTAAATGTGCTTGTCACCAAAGCTAATGACCTGAATCCAATCCCCAGGACTTATTTGGTGAACAGAGGGAGAGAATTTACTTCCACAAGTTATCCTCTGGCCTTCATAAGAATAATGTGGCCTTTACATAACATACATACATACATACATACATACATACATACATACATACACACACATACACGCACATCACAAATATATATATAACAAAATATTATACTATTTTAATTCTTTTCTTCATAGGTTTTGTTTTTTTGTTTGGTTGTCTGGTGGTTTGGTTTTTGGTTTTTGCTCTCACCAACTGGTTAATGGGTGCTTTATGATAACTGATTTGCCATAATGAAAACCAGAAATGATCTAGAGGGCATATGTTTTCTTTGTGTCCCAGGGAGTGTTATGTGTTCTAGTTGTACTCCTAAGCCTCTGTCCATATCAAGTCACTCACTTGTTTAGTGAGGCTTGTTTAGGTATATTTCTCTCATCAGTGAGTGGAAAGGATTAAGTATTGTCACCAGCACTTGTCTTATGTGTTTAACCCCACATCAAGTTTCAATTTGTGTGTATTAAAATGTCAGTGCTTTTTACATGCATTCCATTTTCTTGATAGCTTCCTAAGGCCTGTAAAATTAAGTAATTAGAACTTAGAGTTAAGGAAACTATGCATTTTAGCTCCACAAAAGCATTTCTACAAAGAAAAGAAACAAGTTTTGGTTTTTGGTTTTTGGTTTTTGGTTTTTGGTTGGTTGGTTTTCTGAGACAAGCTATCACTATATAGTCCTGGCTGATCTGATACTAGCTAGGTAGCCTAGAATGGTCTTAAACTTGTAAACTTCCTGCCTCGGTTTTCCAAGTACTGGTATCATAGAGCTCTGCCATCATGTCTGGTTTCCCATGCAAGACATTTACTTTGTCCTTCTCGCAAAGAGTGAAATACAGCCTCAGGATAATGAAGGGCAACAAAACCATGGATAATTAAACTGGCTGAGGCTGCTTCTCCCCCTCCATTTTCTCAGTTGGGATTCTGATCTTCCTACTTATTTCTTTATTGGTCTTCTCTGTGTTCATGCCACTCCACAGCACAGCTGCATTGTTAGGAGACCCCTGGAGGGCCCTGGCACTCCCTTCAGTGGATAATTGTCCTTTCTTTTTACTCATCTCTCATACAGAGAGGTGTCAGCTCAGAAGTCAGCTCTTAACCAACGTCTTCAGCATCTCGATTGTATTGGCCCTACTTCATCTACTTGTTAGTGATAACTAAGCCTCCAATCTCCTTGTTTGTTCATGTTCAAGGTTATCACTAACTAAGCCTTCAATCTCTTTGTTTGTTCATCTATTTGTAAGTGATAACTAAGCCTTCAATCTCCTTATTTGTTCATCTACTCGTTAGTGATAACTAACTAAGCCTCCAATCTCCTTGTTTGTTCAAGGTTGTGTTTCTTCCCCTTTCCTTTCTTTAAAATGGTTTCTCAGGTTGCATGAAATTTCAAAAGACTAAATACATCATTGGTAAAAGAATGGATCAGACAATAACTACAATAAAATTGGAGATCAAAACTGGAATAAAAGTAGTGAATAGAGTCTCCAAACAGTTCTGAGTTCTACAATATGAATGTCAAATCTCCAAATCAATTATGTGAAGATGAGATTGGGAATATGAGTCTTTCAGATTAAATGGATGCAGACTTGAAGTGAAATGGGTTGTACTTAATTGGAGTTCTCTGCTTGGTAAGTACTTTCTTCCCTAAACATTTCAAGAAGCAGCAGGAACCCAAGATCCAGTCATTTTAGAAGATACAGTCCATCCATCTGACTCTGGCTAATTTAATGCCTCAGTTCTTTTTCTTAATTTTACAAGTAATGGCCGAAGAGCTTGGGGGCATAGCCTCACATGAACAAGGGCAAAGTAAAGGCATTTTTTTCAAAAGTGAAATTTATTTATTAGGTATAGCTACATGAAAGGTATGTGGGTCAGAAGGAAAGTAACCCTTAGGCTGAAGGATCTGAGATATAAGATGAAAAGAAAAGTGGAAATACATATTGACTGTATGTAAAATATTGATATATTATGGAGATTTTAAGCAATAAAACATAAACCTATGGCAATAATTAATTCCTCGTACAATAAATCATAAGGCCAAAGTTAACTAATATTACTAAAGAGAAGACAAAACATACTTATTAACTTTGCATTTGATAATTTATTTATGCAAGTTAGAATGTTCAGGGTAATTACACTAACACTAGTCCTCAAAAGAATGGAAATAGAACAATGTGTAAATCATTAAATGAAGAAAAATGCAAGGACAAAATAGCCACTATAAAAGGATAAAAGACTGGATGAGGCACAGATGAGACATGATAAACAGAAAGAAGATAGCAATTCAGGAACATGTGTAGGTAGGAGAGACAACGTAAATGCTTGAGTTCAGAGAGGATTCCATCCAACAAACTAAACTCGTTATTAGTCCTCTTCCAAAATATACAAAACTAACAAGTAAAATGATGGAAAGAAGACCTACGAGGCATATAAAAACCAACATTTGGGGATGCTTTTGTTGTCATTGAATAACTGAAACTTTTATTAGAAGTAGACAGAGTTTCTACATAATGACAAGTCTGACTTAGAGAAATATACTGCTCTGATCATATGTGTGCCTAAGACCTGCATTTCAAAATATATGAAGTAAAATTTGAAGAATAACAAGGAAAAAGAAAATACCAGATCAGTTTGTTTCCACAGTGAAAGATTTCTATACTTCTTTGTAGTAAATAACCAAATTAACAATTTTTTTAAAATATTGAAATTCAAAAGACACGTGGATATTTTCTGAAGGTTGAACTTAAAGATTTATATGAAAGTCATGCAACCTCATTAAGCTTGCGGCTGGGAAGGACTGGCCACATGTATGTAAGCTTATTCTACAGAGGACTGTCAACTTTGGAGTGTTTCCACTGGCTGGGCTTACAGGTCCTTTTATGTTTTATGGCTTACCTAAAATGAAACAGAAAAGAAAAGCAGAATGTAGCGAGGATAAATGCCATTCCATACTACCAATTGTCCTCAATATCTGTTGTGTACTAGGAAAAGACTTTGAATTGAGATTCCCAGTCTGGCCATTTGCTATTTACAAGAAATCGAATAAAAAGTAGTTTAGAAATAAATGATTTAACTGTAAAAGGAAGAAAGCTTAAAATGAGCCAAAGGACACAGACATAGCAGGAAGTCCCACCGAGGCAACAGACAAAAGGTAAGAGTTGTTTAGAGTTATGATGGTTAGTGGCAAGAGAAAAATCCAGGGAAATTCACGGATATGCAAAGAAAAAGATGCACCCTATTACAGTGGGAAAATGTATGACATCACTGGCAGATTTCAAGCTACTGGGTAGATTTTAATTATGTATATACGTGTGCATGTTTATAGTACTAGGCCTAAATCCACGTCTCACATGTAAGGCAATTCTGCAGTTTGTAATCTTTCAGCAATAAGTACAATCAGGGCAGGGTGATACATACCTGTAACCCCAGCACTCAGTAGGTGGAGGCAGGAGGATCATAAGGCCAGGTCGGGATAGACAGCAAGATCTTGTTCTGAAAGGCAACAATGCAAATAGTTTATCACTGAAATTAGTAAGCGTAATCACTACTACTTATACACATTATAATCTGCTTACAGAGAATGCTTTTATCAATAATTTCTAAAGTGTTAGTAATATTTGTCATATATGAAAAAAATAAATATCAATATAGCCACATATGGTTAGTATAAGCCGGTGATATTTAAATTTTGATCATCAGAAATCATGTAAAGGCTGGACATGATAGCCCATATCTGCAAGCCTAGCACTACCCCGGAGAGATGAGAGACAGATATAGGATATTCCCTAGGGTAGCCCATATCTTCAAGCTTGGCACTACCCCAGAGAGATGAGAGGCAGATATAAGATATTCCCTAGGGTAGCCCATATCTGCAAGCCTGGCACTATCCCAGAGAGATGAGAGGCAGATGTAGGATATTCCCTAGGGTAGCCCATATCTGCAAGCCTAGCACTACCCCGGAGAGATGAGAGACAGATATAGGATATTCCCTAGGGTAGCCCATATCTTCAAGCTTGGCACTACCCCAGAGAGATGAGAGGCAGATATAAGATATTCCCTAGGGTAGCCCATATCTGCAAGCCTAGCACTACCTCGGAGAGATGAGAGGCAGATATAGGATATTCCCTAGCGTAGCCCATATCTGCAAGCCTAGCACTACCCTGGAGAGATGAGAGGCAGATATAGGATATTCCCCAGAAGCTCACAGTCCAGCCAGCTTCTGGGCGTAGATTTGTGTGTGGAATACACAGCGTAGCAGCAAACAATAGACATACCCTATTTCAACTGTAAAGGGAGAACCAACACCAAAGGATGTCATTTGAATTACACACACACACACACACACACACACACACACACATACACACACACACACTGAGGCATGTGTATGTCCTCACATATAAACAAATATATACATACTGTCCATATACACATAGACAAAATAAATAAATATAACATTTTAAATTTTTTTTACATTTATTGTGGTAAATCACACACACACATACACACACACACACACACACACACTCAAGTTCAAATGTTTACAATCTCAACAATGTGATATAGTTTAAAAGCACAATATCTTTCCCAAAATGCTATTTTACCAGTTGGAGAAAAAAATGATCAATAGCTCGCTATTTGGTATGCAGCTAAAATTGTGTGTGAAAACTTACAGGACATACCCAGAATTACAGTCAGAGCAAATGTACACTGTAAATGGCCATTTGTGAATTAAACAGAGGGGCTGGAGGGCTGGCTCAGCAGTGAAGAGCACGGCTACCCTTGCTGAGGGTCTGTCTGAGCACCTACTTGTTGGCTCACTACCATCTGTGACTCCAGTTCCAGGGACTCCAGTGACCTCCTCTGTTCTCCAAGGGTACCATCCACCTGTGGTGCACAGATATACATGCAAGCAAAACACCCATGCACATAAAATTCAGTGAAACAAGTCTCATCAATACAGAAGTGCATGCTCACAGTCAGCTATTGGATGGAACACAGAGTC
>NC_034592.1:90425558-90451389 GCF_900095145.1 Mus pahari | reverse complement strand
GGGAAGGCCAGGGCCAAGAAGTGGGAGTGGGTGGTTAGAGGAACAGGGCAGGGGGAGGGTATAGGGGACTTTTGGGATAGCATTTGAAATGTAAATGAAGAAAATATCTAATAAAAAAATTGAATAAAAAAAGACCAAGAGAAAGCAAACTAACAAAGCACTCGATTAATTTTTTTTAATTTGATTTGTCCCATAAAAAAGAGGTGAGAGAAACTAATATTCAAATATAATGAAACATTTTAGAAAATAAAACTTCAATAGAACGGTTGAAGAAATGTTTTTTAAATAAAAAAGAATAACTAAAAATAGTGAAATCTCTAATTATGATATAGTCACTAATGATTTCTTATATCCTCAAATTAGTTTTTATTGTAAGTTTCCCTTTAAATAATAAGTATTACATATGAGAAAGAATTAGTTTTAAGAGAGACAGGAAAGTACATCTCTTGTTAATAAGTACAGATTAATAAAATTGCAACAAAATTTAAAAAAATCAAACTAAACATTTGCTATAGAAAAGATTTAAAGTGATGTATATGTGAATATTACTGGTAAAAACTTTTGATAATATAATTTTTGAAAATATTCAGACTTGAAATATAGATATAGAAAGTACACAGCATGTGCTCGCCCACATCAGTTAACAGGTCATGGACACGAGAACTTCTGTGCTATATAAACATTTCAAATGAGGAGATGGAATAAACCAGTTAATTATTTCTATGACAAGTTGAAAACCTTCATAATAAATTCAGTCACTGGTTATTTAAGAAAAAATACATCAATGTTACTTATAATTAAAGATATAGCACTCCTAAATCAATATAAATCAACAAAATAGAATACTGTGACAGGAGACGAATCACTGTGGATGAGTCAGATTGATCCTAGGAATAAAATTATGGACTTTTAAAAAATTTAATCCATCCCTAAGAGTAAGTGTTACAGGAACAGTACAGCTCCCATATTTTTCAAGCAGAGATGATGATCTTTAGGGACCAGAAAATCTCTAAGGACACTCAGCCCCATCAAGATTGTTTGTAATACCTGTCTTATGTTGGAGAGCCTGAGCCTTCTAGCAATCATACTGAAAATTTACAGAGCACAGAAACCAAGAGTTGGCAATGCTTTCAACCAACCAAGAATTGTGAAGCTGAGAGCCCTGGGGATTCAGAGTAGGGGTGGGATGCAGCCTCTATCCAACTGACACTGCCTTTCTTTCTTTGGTGGAGCCCTGTACGTATTATCTGAGCATTTTGAATTATCTTTGTCATACTAATCCTAGAGTATAAGCTATATAACGACAGTAGACATTCAATCACTTGGAAAGGAATGTAAAGAAACAGAGAATCCATTGCTTGAACAATACATTCAAACTATTTGAGTTACAAAACAACCCCAGAAGGCAGTAAGCTTCTGCTACTGAAAGTTGGACTGGCGAGAATGTGATGTCTGTGTACTTATCTCAAATCAATATTATTTTCTATTTTAGATACCTAACCATCTCCAAAAACTTGCTTCTTTGGACACATTTTTGTGTGACACTTTTATCTTCTACATGTCAAATCTCTCTGGGTCCAGAAGTAGGAAGCTTGTAGTTTTCATGTCTCCTAGCTTTTGCTACATTATTCTTCCACACATCCCTCCCCCAAATATTCCCAGATATTTATCTGGTGAACTGTTCCAAATTACTGCATCCATCATATTTTCACACTCCCAATTTTCTTGACAGACCAACAGTTCCTTTTACACCCAGGTTAAGATTCACAGTCCACCAATACAGACACTCTCTTCCCTTCATGGGATTGGAGCCACCAATACAACACGATGCATACTTTGGTGATTGTAGATACTCTGGAGAGTGTACGCATAAATGCAAGCATACACATATTAAAGAACTCTGCCTTGACAGGTCATAGTTGCAATACATATTACTTTTACTTTAAAGTTATTTTTATTTGATTAGCTTTATTATTGCTAATGGCACTGCTGTCTTAAGTGTGGATTTTATTTCAGAACAGTAAAGAGATTGAAAACATATGCTATCTAAACTGGTAGAGACTCGGGCTAGTTCACAAAGGCTGCCTTGCAAACAGTTTAATATATCGTATTAGCACATCTGTTTGCACTACTGCTCTGTGCTCCCACTTCCTATAGCCACGAACAACACTGACAAACACCACTCATCTCTCAAGTAGGCATCCACTTAGTAGAAAACATAGGTAAAGGAGATATGGAAATGTGTTGATACATGAGCAGGGACTAGGAGTTTGGAAGGCTGGTGAAGATATTTGAGAAAACAAAACTAGAAAGCGTGGTTAAGGGGCATGGAATGTTGAGGAAAAAGTTTATTGCTGGACTTAGAGAATCCAAAACATTCAGTTTTTTTTTCTTATATTAATGCACACCACAGAACATCCACCACAGAAGAGGCTCTTAACAACCAAGTAAGTCAGAAGACCATTGTGTTCTTACTAGAATATTCATTGACTGTCACACCTAACATTGCCTAGGAATAAACTGTTTCACAGATGAGAAGCTGAAACAGTAAACCACAAGATCCTCTTTTCTAACATTAAACTACATCACAAGAAATACCTGGCTTGCCAGAATGCAGAAGCGATATTGAAATCTGAACAAAAGCTCCAGGTTATAAAAACACTTAAATGCATACACACACACACACACACACACACACACACACACTCATATATATATACTGAGTAAGGTCTAGTGTCCTGAAACCAACAGGAGAAGAAGGCTGGCCCTTACTTCCAGTGACTCAGTTCAGAATTCACCCTCTTGCTCACAAAGCCTCAGGTTTGTGAGACTGATTTCACTGTGGGAACGCTTCTGCCTGGGGATACAGAAGTCTGAACTAATGTATAGAAGCTTTAGTTAGTAGTGTTGGCTATTCTGAGCATCTTAGGGTATGAGATTTGCAGACCAATGGGACTGCCATCAACGGAGAATAACTATCCTTTGCCATGAGAACTAAAAATTGTTCCTATGCTGCAAAGATGAAGGAATGAAACCAGGAGCTGTAGGACCTTTCGTGCCCAGAAAAAAAAAAAAAAAAAGTGAATGGATAACTGTAGCAGTGAGGATCTGATAAGGCAAGGAAATGACGGGCTGGTACTTAGCAAGGACAAAGCCATTAGGAAAGTAGCCCATGCTTGTCAAAACATTGGTCCAAATATATTTTAAATGAACAGAGAAAAGACATCAATGTCGATCCAATAGAGTCTGAGGATTCATGAAAACAGTGAAGATTGAGGTTGGGTTTTTTAATTGCCACACCTTTTCATGGCTTCAGGATTGGCCTGACTGAGGCAAGAAGCTGCAGCCCCCTCCCCCAGCCCACCATCCCAGAGTCTCAGCATACACTTGGACAGTTATTGCAAAAAGCTCAGTCATGAAGGCAGGGGCCGTGGCATACTGCTGGGTCAAGGAAGTCTAACAAATCTCAGTAGGAGTAGACTCTGTAGGAGGACAGGTTTGTCTTCAGGCCATAAATATCCAGGGAGGAGTGAAGAAAGCTATGGTGGACAATTTCTGCATGTGCTGTCAACACCCACAAATGGATCAGAGGATGGCTTATACCATCCCGCTGAGCCTCATCCTGGGGGTGGGGAAGGCTCTACCTTTTTGCCATGGGTCTGAGGCTAGGATCCTTGGTATGGCCCTGCTCATGTCAACAGTATACCATACTCACTAAGAACATCAATCACTCAGGTTTTCTGGTGCTCCCCACAGCTGATCTTTTTGAGTCACTTTTATGGTAATCCAAAGGATGGTATCACTAAAGTTATAGAGTACCAGTCACATCTTTTCTTGAAGCAGTGTTGAGGGCTCCTCTGATCCTGTGGATGTCTGGATATCCTTAGAAGCCCAAATGAGTATGAGGTGGGATGCATGGTGCTCAGTTTACATGCCTTGGCAAGCTCACATGTCTTTGTATTGTTCTGACTCCACAAGCTAAAAAGTTTGTCAAGGCCACATTGTGGTCATCAAATTTTCTAACAGAGCCAAATTCCTCACTTGCTTTATGAGACAGAAACAAGGCATTGGTATCAATTTCTTGTACCCACCAAAACAGATGCCAGAGTGAGTTCCTTTCCTGTGGCTGATCACTCATCCACTACTTGGGGATGAGATGAAATATCACTATATGAGGCATGAGCTATCATCATTAGCTAGGAGATCTTGGAAAAAAATACAATAATATAATTCATGAGGGCAAGACAGTGACTTCAGTGGCAAACTTTAATCAGAAACTGAAACCTAGATGGCGCCACTAAGTAAATGCTCTCCTCTTCTCACCAAGACATATGGGTTCTAAAAACCTAGACAGAAGGTGGACAGAATGAGTTTACTTATAAACTACACACAAATCTATAATGTGCTCTCTAGTACTTTATTTCTCTCTTCTCAGCTCAATTGTATTTTTTTTTTTTTTTGGTTTTTCTTTTACTGATATTGTACCTTCTAAAAACCCTTCAACATAGGTTAACCCCGAGGCATAGTTCTAGTAAGATGACTCAGCACAGGAAAGAAAGCATGTGCCACCAAGCTTAATGATCTGAATTCAATCCCCAGGACCTATTCAGTAGAGGGAGAGAATTGACTCCTTAAATGCCAAGGTAGCACAACACAACACACATACCATATTCTCAGCACTTGAATAAACATTTCTGTAGGCTATTGTTTGATAGGAAAGTAGAATTAAGGCACCAAAACAAGTGTACCAACTATTGAACTCTTTAGATGGCCATTCTCAAGCAAGATCTATTGCCATTAAAAAGTCTAAACAGAGTCTAAGTCTCTTGGTCATGTAAACTGGGGAGAGGATTGGATCTTTGCTGTGGTTTAGAAGTAAAAGATCTGTACAGATCATGGTGGTTTATTTGACCCACTTGGTGCACTCAACCCACTTGGTACACTTGACCCACTTGGTGCACTTGACCCACTTGGTGCACTTGACCCACTTGGTACACTTGATGGTGGTGATGTTTTTGGAGGTTAGAGAGCTTTTGAAATAGGCCTAGGTAGGAACAAAGGGGAAGGTCCTGGAGGGACCAGCTGCACATGCCTACCACACACTGACTCCTCTCTCTGGCACACATCCAACTGAGATGGACTGACAGTCTCTGGAAGAGAGCAAAACAAACTAACTATTCCACCCTTACTTTGCTTCTACTGGGTGTATAGTACTAAAAATAAATAAATAAATAAATAAATAAATAAATAAATAAATAAAGGTAAGCAATACTGAAAAAATGGGGTCATTGGCACACATCCAACTGAGATGGACTGACAGTCTCTGGAAGAGACCAAAACAAACTAACTATTCCACCCTTACTTTGCTTCTACTGGGTGTATAGTACTAAAAATAAATAAATAAATAAATAAATAAATAAATAAATAAAGGTAAGCAATACTGAAAAATGGGGTCATTGGTTAACCTGACCAAGTGTTTATAGGCATCTGGAATCAGCTTGTGCCAGGAATTTGATAGTACATGAAGTTGCAGTCCAGAAGAGCCCCGAAATGCTGAGCTTTGTGGGCCTTTGTGGCACGATTCTAGAAGTCCAGAAGACCCAGAGAAATGTGAACATTCAAGGCCTAGCTTATGAGGTTTAAGTCTACAGACAACTGGTCTAGACCAAAGGCTGTGTGACATCCTGACAAGGAATCTACATATACTTTCTGTGCTGAGGATTTGAATAAGACTGAATTTGTTTTTCTTTAGAGGTGTGACTCCTGGTAGGTATGCCCATGCTCTAGCAGATGGCCCCACAGCTACAACCATGTGGGCAGCATTCACTGAACTTAGTCAGTGATATATTAAAAAAAAAAAACAAACAAAAAAAAACATACGTGAAGTTGGGAAGGTGTGTGTATCAGGGCAGCAGGGAGAGTTGATCAGAAGATATGATCAAACTACATTGTATAGTGTATGAAATTGTCACAGTGTGTGTGTGTGTGTGTGTGTGTGTGTGTGTGTGTGTGTCTGTTTGTGTTTATAAAATAATGAACTAATTTATTTGCTGGCAAAATTTCCAAGGCAGCAAACCATCTAGGCTGTGGTGTGGTTACTCTGTACTACATTTAGCATGTTTATCATGAGAATGGATGGGGGAGATGGAGCAGAAAGAAGTGAAAGGGGAGGTGTTTGGTAAGGAAAGAAGTGTGAATGTGGTCAGTTATAGATGTAGACAAGGAAAGTTGGGCAAAGTGATCAATTGTTAAAGTGATCAGGTACATTAGAGATAGACCAAGCACTTGCTCTGGGAAGGTGTCTCATTGAGGACAAAATCTCACCAATCAAGAGAGAACACATGTAATCTGACTTGAAGAACTTTCACTTTAAAGGAGACTATGGGGAAAGATAGAGCTACAGAGGTGTCCTGTTCCAAAGGAGCTGCCTAGGGCCCCTTCCCAGGATTGGACTGAACCAGCTGCAGCCATGATGAAAGACAGCGAGGCTATGTCTGGGCAGGCATGGAGAAAGAAATCAAGATGGCATGGTGTTGTTGAGGCACACACCAACAGTTCTGAAAGAAGACACTGTGGGCTAGACTGTGCAGTAGAGCTGGATTCCCTGAGAGAGGCCCTTGGAGGCCAGTGTGTAGAGATGTGAGAGTGAAGACCAAGGTGCCCTGGAGACCATGAGTAGAGACCATGAGGTGTTGGAGAGGTCAGGATGGGAACAGAACATTTGTCTGAGCAAGCAGCAGACTAGGGAAAATTAGCCCACGCGAGAACCCATGGGCGCTGCCAGGGCCTGGGGGCCTGGCTTCACATGCGACTGGAGTACTGCTGACTTCCAGAAGCCCTAGATATCAGATACCAAATCCCAGGATTTAATGCTTACTTTGCTGAGTTTTGATCTTGTTTTTGGTTGGATCTTTCTACTGTCCTATTCTTCCCTTCTGAAATGGAGTTATTCTGTAATACTGTATATTGCAAGTATTTCATTTTAATATTTTTTCTTTAGAGTTCACAGGGACTCACAGGTAAGAGATTGCATTAAGTTTCAGTAGAGACTTTGAAGTTTTGAATAGAATCAGTTGTGAAATGTTAAGACTTATGGACTTGGATAGAATGTACTTTGCTCTAAATGATGGCCATGAGCATATGGAGGCCAGTATAGGATGTATAGATTGGATGTTGAATGTCTCCCACAGATTAATGTGTCTATATATTTGGTCCCTAGCAAATAGTGCTTGTTTGGGATGTTGTGGAAACGTCCAGACCTGTTCCTAACTGAAGAATATAGGACCATAGGAGCAAGTCTTGAAGGCTATAAGCCAGCTCCACATCTGGCCTCTCTACTTCTAGTCTGTCACTGTGATGTAACTAGCCACATGTTTCTGCCACCACTGGGTGACCTGCTCCTGACACTGTGCTGTCCCTGCCTGGGTACTATCTTCTGGAAAGTGAGTCAAAAATAGTCTTCCCTCCCACGCTTCCTGAATTGTGTATGTCACATATTTTGCTCAAGCAAAGAGAACATGAAGAAGCATTATCTAATCTTCAAGTGTGAAGACTCAAATACAGAACCCGAATCTCACATATTATATACATGCTTGGATCTAACAGCAACAGAACCCACTTCTTAGTCAATTTCTCAAATTTTTCAAGAAAGAAAAGATTTATCATTCTGGTTATAGTGCCTCTGTGACTCCAACTCATTAGGATGTCTTTAAAATGAGCTGGTCAAGTTCAGCATACACTGTTAAACATTCACACAGAGCAGACACCATTAGACTGCAGAGTTCTAGCGCAGCATGAGCTTTTATGTAAAAGCAATAGACCTCTTAATATGCTGCATTATAAATGAAGCGCTGACAGACCCTTAGCTGTAATGGCACTAGCAAACCCAGCTATAATGACAGTACATGTGCATAACATAAATTAGAACATAGCATTAGAAAGCTCTCAGATCCTTATTCTCGACAGCTAGCACTAGGTGGAGACAGTGTCTTGTGCAAAATTCACAACAGGCTTTTCCTTGCCTGGAAAGCTTCTATTTAACAGCTTCCATTCTTTTTCTTCAGTGTAAAGCAGGGTACTGCATTTCATAATCAAAGCGTTATTTAAAATAAACATCTGAGATGTAGAAGAACCAAGCTGAAAATATACGTAAGGCATAAACTCCACACGGCAGCTCATTCTATGAGGACCATTTAACTATTCTTGACAAAACTCTACTTAAAATGCTCTGATGATTGTCTTCTCCATCCATAAAACCACGGCTGAAGTTATAATATTCTTCCTGTTTTGTCTGAACCAAAAGCAACAGAAAATCAGGTTATTCCTTAATATTTTGGGTTGAATGGTATCTCCTTTTAGAAGCACAGTTCAATATTGACTACGTTATTCTAATCTGATCCGTTTAGGCATAACACCAACATAACGCCCTATAAAACGTATCTGATGAAGAATCAGAAAGTGGTAACACTTTACATGGTGTTTTCAGAGTCTTTGGTAAAGCTATGATATTGTGGCCAACTCTGGACATATCTGTGAGACTGTATGCACCAAGACAAGAAGGTATTATTTGATACTTTTGGGATTTAGTTACAAACTAAAACAGACCAGAATGTGCCCAGTTGAAAGAATTTTTCTCTTGATACTCTCTTGGGATACAATAACATTTCTCAAGCAGTGTAATGAACATAGTAATAAAAATGATGCAATATATAATTTGAGTCTGATTTAGAAAAATAATAGATATTCGAACACCAACCCAAATCATCAGCAGCTTACAAACATCAAATGTCAAAAGTGGATTCAAGTGCCATGCCTTAAAGGACTCAGTTAACTTTTTGTTTGATACGAAGACCTATTTATTTACTTAACTTATCACTTTTCCATTTTTAAGATTGTCTAAGCTACTAGATTAGGTCACATAGAATTTGTCTATAATTAAGGCTGAGGTGCACAATTCTTCAAAAACAGTGAACAGTATGATTCTAGACAATGCAATAATGCATTTCATGCACTGATCTGGATAGAATTCACTTTATCAGACTAACATTAAGTTCCCAAATTCTAAAGAAAAATAAACATACAAATTGTAGAAGAAATAGTAACACTGTCCTATTTTGATGAGATTTGATAATAGCCTCCCAAAATCCCATTAATTTGAATGGTAAGAAGAACTGTAAGGTTCAAGTCATGTACCTAAGAGAGAAATAATTCAGAAAAACGATGAATACACACAAGCTGACTTTGAACCCCACCCAAGTTTTAGAAGATTAGATGCACAGCTGAACACTTGAAGACTACTCTTCAGTCTTTTACCAGAACCATGTAGGAAGTATTTTAAGTACTTACCTTACAATGTATTGACTATTAAAGATAAAAATAGTGATTTATGTTAATAATTGGGGATAATTATTTTAAATAATTTATTCCAACAGAAACGGGATCCTAACATTTATTATTCTGTGATTCTAAAGCTTAGAGATTAAGTAACTTTTACATATTAAACATGGTTCTATTTTATTTTGGAGTTTTTTGGATAAAATGACAAATATAAGTTTTCATCTATATTATTTCATACTCACCTTAGCTTTGTCTTTGACATTACTTTGACAACTAGATTAAGCAGAAGCTGGATTTTAGTAGCAATTTAGAGGCAAGAATAATACGCATATGGTCATAATCAACCTCAAGGCATTGGGAATTTGTAGGAATGAGAAGTTGTTTCAATTATGATGCTGAAAATGATACTTATTTCAACGTAATTTATCTGTCTTTATATTATATTTGATTAAAGATCATTGCGGTTATTTTTAAAAGATTATGTCATACAGTAGGAGCTCAGGTGGGCTTATTATGAGCTTATGTGGCTCACAGTGTGAGCATCATGCATGTATCTAGGAAAAACAAATAGATACCAAGCCAGTCGTAACATCTCTTGGAAGTTTGTTTTGTGAAAATGTCTTTTACCTGCTCTATGTTGCTTTTCTAGTTGGGTGAGTTTCCTGGCTATTAAGATTCTGGATCCATAGGAGTAATCTATATTCAGCTCTAAAACCCTATCATTATCTCCTGGACTCAGGGGTTTCATACTTGGTGTAAAAGCAAGTTCTCTTTGCAGCTATGGAAAGCCTGTACCAAGTGCAAGCTTTGTAAGAAAAATAAAATAAAATATAAAATAAGACCTCTTTTACTGAGTGCTTGTTTAGGCTGGAACTCCCAGGAGACTCTAGGCTGCAGCATCTGCTTCCCAAAGGATAGCTTTGGTCTGTCATGTATTTAGCAGATAAACTCTGAAGTTTCCATATTTATTTTCTGCAAATAGGGCAGATGATATTGTCTATTGATCTTTGTGTGCCTAGGCTAGACATCACAGGGAATGTAAAGGATTTTGATATGGTTCAACCGTCAGGAAAGTTAGAGTTATTTATTTTTATGATTTTCTTTATTTTGCATGTGCATGAACGGAATGTGGTGAACTGTGTGGCATACGTGTTTATGTGTATACAGGGAGCATGCATCTGTACACATTCACGGAGGCAAAAGGAGGACATTGACTGGCCTGTCCTTTCACTCTTTTATTCTTTTGAGACAGGGTCTCCAACCAGACCTAGAGCTAGACTCTTGGCTAGCAAGCCCTAGCAGTCCTCCTGCCTCCCTGTCCCCACCATCCTGGGGTTATATGCGTGTGAGCACACCCACCTTTTATACAGGTGCTAGAATTTGAACTCAAGACTTCAGGCTCCTGCAGCAAGTCTGCTACCCACTGAAACATTTCTACAGCCTAAAATTACAGCACTTCAAAAGGATGCTAAGAGTTTATACATGGAAAGATTTTGTTTAGAAACAAAGACAGCACAATGTAAGACAAAATATAGGGAAAAATGACATCCAACAGGCATTATAGCAGATGTCTTGAAGGAAACTAGAAATATGCTCCTTACAGGCAAAGAAGCTGGAGGAAGTTAATGGTAATTTCCTGAGATCTGAAGTCTAGGGTTGGGGCTCATTCCAAGATGTTTCTATTTGCATACCCAGTGAGTTGTGGAGTGGATTTTAACCACCACTGCTCAGGATATGTCTAAAGAGCTTGGTAGGCATGAAAAAGAGAGCAGCAGTTTTTTAAATGTACCTTGCCTTGAGACATATTTCTCCAGATACCTTTGAAAGTCTGTAGATATATTATGTTGTCTGTTAGGATCTCTGTCAGCCAAGGATTCCAGAAAATAAATGGGAAAAATAAAAAAGGAGAAACCGAGAAGAAAGAAGGCCACAGTAGTGGTCCCAAATCCATCAAAACTAGCTGTCTAAGGAGGAGAAAAGATAGAGTCACAAAGCTCCGAGGGGACAAGGAAGAATAAATATTAATAGGAAATCTTCATACATAATGAAGTCTAAAGTTGGTTCTAGCAATCATCACCCAACACGTGTTTAGCAACTGGATTAATAATGCAAAGGCTCAAGGAACTAGGCAGTTCCTATTCTTTTTTTTTTTTTTTATTGTCTTACATTTTTTTTATTATTTTCTTTATTTACATTTCAAATGCTATCCCGAAAGTTTCCTATACCCCTCCCCCCCACCTCTGCTCCAGTACCCACCCACTCCCACTACTTGGCCCAGGCCTTGCCTTGTGCTGGGTCATATAAAGTTTGCAAGACCAAGGGGCCTCTATTCCCAGTGATGGCCGATTAGGCCATCTTCTGCTACATATGCAGCTAGAGACACAAATTCAGGGGGTACTGGTTAGTTCATACTCTTGTTCCACCTACAGGGTTGCAGCCCCCTTCAGGTCCTTGGGTACTTTCTCTAGCTCCTCCATTGGGGACCCTATGTTCCATCCAATAGCTGACTGTGAGCATCCACTTCTGTGTTTGCCAGGCACTGGCATAGCCTCACAAGAGGCTGCAATATCAGGATCCCTTCAGCAGAATCTTGCTGGCATGAGCATTAGTATCTAGGTTTGGTGGATAATGATGGGATAGACTCCCGAATGGGGTAGTCTCTGGATAGTCCATCCTTTCATCTTAGCTCTAAATTTTGTCTCTGTACCTATATCCTTTCATGAGTATTTTGTTCCTTATTCTAAGGAGGAATGAAGTATCCACACAATGGTCATCTTTCTTGGTTTTCTTCTGTTTTGCATAATGTATCTTGGGTATTCTAAGTTTCTGGGCTAATATCCGCTTATCAGTGAGTGCATATCTAGTGACTTCTTTTGTGATTGGGTTACCTCACTAAGGATGATATCCTCCAGATACATCCATTTGCCCAAGAATTTCATAAATTCATTGTTTTAAATAGCTGAGTAGTACTCCATTGTGTAAATGTACCACAGTTTCTGTATCCATTCCTCTGTTGAGGGGCATCTGGGTTCTTTCCAGCTTCTGGCTATTATAAATAAGGCTGCTATGAACATAGTGGAGCATGTGTCCTTATTACCAGTTGGAAGATCTTCTGGGTATATGCCCAGAAGAGGTATTGTTGGGTCCTCCAGTAGTACTATGTCCAATTTTCTGAGGAACCGCCAGACTGATTTCCATAGTGGTTGTACAAGCTTGCAATCCCACCAGCAATGGAGGAGTGTTCCTATTTCTCCACAACCTCACCAGCATCTGCTGTCACCTGAATTTTTAATCTTAGCCATTCTGACTGGTGTGAGATGGAATCTCAGGGTTGTTTTGATTTGTATTTCCCTGATGCCTAAGGATGTTGAACATTTTTTCAGGTGTTTCTCAACCATTCCATATTCCTCAGTTGAGAATTCTTTATTTAACTCTGTACCCCATTTTTTAATGGGGTTTTTTGAGTTTCTGGAGTCCAGTTTCTTGAGCTCTTTGTATATATTGGATATNAGTCCTCTATCAGATTTAGGGCAGTTCCTATTCTTGAGTAGCCCCAATTTGCCAAAGGGAATGGACCGATGGAAGAAGTCCCAGGGACAGGGGAAAGTAAGTGTACGTACCATGTTCACACTGTTTTGCAGAGACCTAACCAATGGCCCATTGCTTTCCTCCAGGGAGCTGAAAGGTTAATGAAAAGATAACGGGAAGTTATTCCTCAGGTCTCCGAAGGGAGAATTGCTTAACTTCTTAAATATGCATTGAATATGTATTGAATAAATAAATTACTAAGAAACTATGTTTAAAACCCAGCCCGAGGGGAATGGGAGAATGGCTCAGACAGTAAAGCATATTTGTCTTGTAAGCATAAAGATCAGAGTTTGACTCCCCAAACTTATTAAAACAGCCCAATTCATGACACTTGCTTATGATTCAGTGCCAGGGAAGCAGACAGGAAGATCTTAGGGATTCTAGCCTAATTCCTGAGCTCCACACCAGTGAGACTCTGTCTTATAAGAGGTGACAGCACTTGAGAGAGAATGAAGGTTATTTTCTGTCCTACATATATGTACTGAGTACACATGAACACACAGTACAAGTGTAAGTGATAAACAAGGGGCTACCTGGTGGGAAGGCTCAGTGGATAAAGCATTTGCTCTGCAAATGTGGATCAGGGTTCAGATTCTCAGAACTCATAAAAACTGAACAGGTTTGTACATCATTTGTAACATCACTTGGACTCAGGAAGCTGAGATGGGGAATACCTGGGGAAACGTGGTTAGCCAAGGCTAGCTAACTTGGCAGTGAGTGTGCCAAGTTTGGTGAGAGATGCTGCTTCCACAAAACAAAATGTAGAGTGATCCAAAGAAGTCCAGGTGCAACTCTGGACGTTTACACATGTGCCATCCACATCCATCCACACCAATGTTCCTATATAGACTTGAACACATATACAGGTGTGCATCCTACACACATACACACACACACACACACACACACACACACACACACACACACACTGAATACATAAATTTGGCTGAGAATTGTGAGTTCCCATTCAATATATATATTATATATTATATATAATATATGTTATATATAATGTGTGTATAATATATATATATATATATATATATATAGACATAGATATAGATATAGATGATATAGATATAGATATAGATCCTCAAGATTCCTGAATTCTTAAATCTAAGGTGAGAGAATGCAAGAATCATGCATTTCCTAAGTATAGCAAAGGATCATCTTGTGTGGTAAGGATTGCAAGGCCTACTGCTCAAGATTTTTCTCAATATGAGTCTAAAATTTCATCATTACCAATCAGTTTAAAGTTATTCTCCAATAAAGATGTATTTGTTTTGCTGAGGCCATTCCAGGATGTCATAGGCAGTATCACCTGTGACAGGTGCAATATGGTCTCTCAGAAGATACCCTCAGGTAATCCCTGATATTTGTGGATGTTATAAATTCAATCTTTCAGACATGGCTAAGGGCCTTAAAGTGGAGAAACTCTCTTGACTTAAGTGGATTGACTCTGCTTACATATTAATATATAAAAAGAAAGGTAGAGGAAGAGAATATGGTGGTACTTGTTTATAATTTTAGTATTTGGAAGGTAGAGACAGGAAGATTAGGAGTTCAAGGCCATCCTCAGCTACATAATAAGTTCTAGGCCATTCTGAGATACAATAATACATGGCCTACCAGGTAAGATATGTCCAATGCTGCAAGATATGTCCAATGCTGTTTCAGAAATAACCAATCACTCTCTTGACTAGGCTTGAGGTCTGCTCCACACAAGGGCACACATGCCTGGTATTGTAAAGATGGCCTGAATCCATGACTAGGGAAGTCATAGACCCTCAGGGAGGACCTATTGGTGTTGTTTTGCTAATACTCATGTGTTCAAACTCCCTTTTAAATATCTATGTTTCTATCCGTAGACTTTGTGCTGCTCTCAGCCTTGGTCAGAGATACTTCTTATTGAAAATGGTAATGATTAATGCAGAGTATTGTAAGTCTTCAAAATGCTGAGAACGGGAAACTCTGAGTGCTGAGACACAGATGGACTCTATGCCATCTCTTCAATCAATAGCACAGGGAACATGGCAGAAAGAATCACATGGCTGAGAAGAGATGGGGAGCTGTGAAAGGCTGGTCACTTGATATGACATGGCTGGTACACACACTCACTCACCACAGTGATGGTTCCACTCACAAGACAATATCAAGAGAGCTTAAAATTCTAGTGTATACCACGGAGGAGCTCCTGGTGACCCACTCTAAGATGAGGAGTTAATGGAAGTTAATGGCTTCTAAGGGCAGGACAGGCAGATTTCTTAAGGAGGAGTGGCCATTGATTGTCCATGACCTCATGGATGATCCCATATACATGCACATAGGAGTGACATTGTGTTTATTAGGTCTTTTAAAAAGACATGGATTTGGAAGGGAGATCAAAAATATGTTCTTGGGAGGAATAAGGGATGATTATGTGCAAGGCCCATTTGTATACATGTATAATACTTTCAAAAAATAAAACTAAAAATTTAAAAGTGTGCTGTGCATTTCTTAACTAAATCTTTGCATTGAAACACTTGGGATGCTTCAGAGGTTTAGAATTACATAAAACATTGTGTGTGTGTGTGTGTGTGTGTGTGTGTGTGTGTGTGTGTGTGCTTACTCACTCTCACCTTCTCAATATGTATCATAACTTCCTTAGGCTATGCATTTAGAAATGCAATCGCTAACACAAAACATTAACATTTAAAATTATGTATGCATATTGTCATTTTGTCTTCTAAAGGAATGATACTAGATTTGGAAATTTTTGTAAAAGATGTTATTGGGCAAATATTGGTGTTCTAACTCTATCATTTAAAAAGTCTCAATGCTGATGTGAGAAGTACTAAAACTATAAAATTCTCTCAAAGCTCCATGGAATCCACATCAATTGTAAGTGTTTTAGACATTCTGACATGACTTACTGAGACCTTCCCAGACCCATGCAGATTAGGCGTTTCTGTGTTACAGACACTTCACCAGTACCATGTAACACTCAGCTAATAACTGTGTGATCATTTCTATCCTTTTTCTAAACTGCAGGGTCCATGAGAAGATGGTCCTAACCATCCTGCTCATGGTCTAGCATGCCATCTGAACCACAACATGCACGAAGTGCTGAGGAAAGCCCTTGTACATGACAGGAGAGTGAAGGGCAGAGGCCATGAAGCTCAGCGTTTGGAAGCTTTACTGTTAGAGCTCCCATCCCTATATGTGAAGGTGACTCTTTCCCCGAAATGTTTTAAATCATACCACAAACTAACGAGTGCATATATACATCACATCTAAGGAATTCTGCTAAGCATTAGGAGGATTTTAAAAAGGATAATAAAAATATAACACATGCACAAAACAGACATGGAAGAACGAAGAGACATAGAAGGTATTTGGAGGGAAGAGAAGGGGATAAAAGAGGATAATGGGGGCATTATATCAAAGACATACATACATGCATATGTGATATATGTGAAAATATAGTATTATATTTTATTAATCACACTTATTAATTATAAATATAATCATTATGTTCATAGAATAAATTATATAACATTAATGTATTATATAATTATATAATATTCATATAGAATATTTATTAATGATAAAATTAAAAATTTTAAATACTTAGGCTGAGAATGTTTGTGCTATATATGAGACCCCATGTTAATAAATAAAATAAACTAATGGTTAGATCTGGTAAGATGTTTTGTAGTAAAACACTTGACTATAATACGTGGGAACTCAGGATCAGTCACTAGCACACACAAGAAAAAGGAGGGGGAGGAAGAAGAGGAAGAGAAAAGGAAAGGAGGGGAGGGTGAAATGAAGGAAAAGATGAAGGAATAAAGTAAAATAAAATGAAATAAAATGTAGCTCTTGACTTTCCTGTTAGGAGGAAGGTAGGATACAGACACGGAAGCAGCAGTGATCCAGTGGAGTTTTGCTGTCTAGTATGGTGGTCCCCAGCCAAACACAGCTATTGCCATGCAAAGCTGAGTGCACTTGGGTTAAACAGCAAAATTGTTCTTCAGTCAACTCACCCTGTCTGTGGCGCTCCCCAACACAGCATAGCAACACAGCACAAGGACCCAGCAAATACCTCACTCCAGGCTGACTCTGAGAGACTAAGGGTAGAAGGTGGAAGTCTTGGGGGATGACCAACCTGAGCTGACTGCCATGGGGTAGGATTGTTTGCAAGCCAATGAAGAGTAGGTAGGATTTTCGTAGAAATGCATTGAAGAATTTCAGAAGCAGTTGGACTGGGACCTTTTTATCTATACAATGACCCTCCCTGATCCATGACTTGGGCTTATTTGTGACTATTGTATGACTAAAACATCAATAACTCATGAGGTGTCTTCATTCAAAATCACTTTTCCTGGTAACTTATGTTTCCTTGGTGGCAAATGTTTGGATGCTTCATCTCCTAGCAGAATTGTATTAAAGTATCACAGCTGGTCAACTCTAACTGTAAACACAACTGACTTCTTTCTCCCCTTCCATCCTTCCCCACACAATGTAATGATGTTGTTGCCTCTGTGTTCTGATCCTAAGACAGGTCCCCTGGCAATCACTGAGAAAACAAACAAACAAACAAACAAAAACCACTCTTCTCCCAAGGGCCTTAATATCAAATTATTCTCCAACCAGATTGTCAGAGGAATCTTAAAATGAATAGGTATTTATTGCAGGGTTTCCAGACCCTTTTAGCCTGTGTTAATGTCTGAAATAATTAGGAAGTTGTGTAATCTTGTACTTCTGAACCACTCTTCAGGTACAGTCAGATGCTGAGCAGGTGCATTCGAAGGTAGTTAATGGCATATCTGTTTTCTTCTCCATTGTCACTACTAAAGGTGAGCAGGGAACACACTTGTTTACCAATACCAGTTTCAGATGATTCTTTTGTTGGACCTGAAGGGAATTTACTTCAGGTTTAGCTTATGTGGTTGAACACTTGAGGCCTAAGGAAACTTGTTGAGCTGGTTACAGGAAGAGCTAGTGCTAAGCTCGGCTCTCCCTGAACATCCCAGTAAATGGTACGGTCTTCAAGGGGACGTGTCCCACAGTTACACATCCAGAAAGTGACGGGTAAGACCATCACCAGTAAATGACTGCCACATGTACTTGATATTCGGATGTGAGGTGAGCTTCTCTTTGGTTGGGAGGAAGCAGAGGAAGCCCTGACTTAGTGGACTGAATTGTGTATTGTTGACATGATTGCAGCCATGCTGTCAAGGACTCCAAGACCTTAGACCAATGGGAAATTGACAAAGCCATGCTTTCCCCCTATGAGCTAGGCTCGGATGGCAAAGCTGCCCTCGGGGGATGTGAGCACAGCAAACAGCAAGTGTGTACAAAACCTAGCAACTACAGCCTCCTCTGCCCTGATGCTTACAGCCGGAGACTTGCTGCCTACCAAGATCTCCTATGGAGACTAGCTACCCCTGAACCTGTGCAGTACCTGAGAAACACACTGAGGTTCATTACTAAAGCTGTACCAGGTCCTACTTCATCAGAGTGTGTACACCCCACCTGACCTCAGATCTACTGCATGCATGTCTGTGGATCTGTCCTTCATTCCCTCAATTCCCTCACCACCTCTAGTCAGGGTTCCAAGGCTGTTCCAGGTAGGGGATGATACTAGTCTGCTGTGAGAGAAGCGACAGCACTTCCCATCACCTGGTGCCTTGGTGTATCCCATACATTTGCTTCCTAGTGCTGTGCTAAAAACACTGCACCCAACACCCAAAAACCTCAACAAACACAGCAAGCAATCCTCCACTTGTCACAGCCTGTTGGTGTGGGTCAGGCTATAGGAAATGCTTTCTGTTTCTGCTTTTGCCTTAAACTTTGTCTCAGTGTGTCCCCTGTGGCAAGAACAATGTCTGCCTCAGAGCCCAAACCCAACATGTATTTATAAACACTGATCAACACTAACCATAAACCTAGGCAGCTAGAGTCCTGCCTTGGACCCCTGCTTTAATCAGTGGAATGAATGCAGGGAAGCAAAAGAAGATATGCCTGTGGAGTGTTTCTGTTTTCACTGTCTATACTGGCTGGATGACCTTGAGTATGGTATACTTGGGTTATAACGGCACCATTGTTTGTAAAGACATAAAGCAGTACCTGGCTCATAATGAGCTGCCTTGAATGGCTGACGTCCAGTACTGAATGTACATTGTTAAATAACAGGAATAGTATATAACTCATGCTATTAATTATTATTAGAGATCAATTCATGGTCCATCTCCCCAACAGGCTTGGTCTCTAAGATGCTGGCCAGTTTCAGTTTTAAAGACTGGTCACTGCGTTAGCTAACACAAAGCAACTCTGCCCAGAACAAGAGATTTCAAGCTTAGAACTATGTTTGTGCAGTTGCCAGAGTTGACTGAAGTGAATGGAGTAGGAAATAAATAGGATCGCTTTAAATGAGCAAGGGGAAATATTGGGTTCTCACGTTCTCTCCTTTTCTAATTCTAACGTGCTCAGAGCTTCAGTCATCTACAATGGATGTTCCGCTGTAGCATAGCTCTGTGTCACAGCTATAACACCATATGGAAAGTAGACTGAGATCACCAAAGCAGCAGACATATAGGAGCCACAGAGAGCTGCTACCCAGCAGCACAAACAAACAAACAAAAGCTGGATGAGCTGTGGAATCACTGTAGTGATATCAATAAAGGCCTTTCACCATACTTTATTTAGTGTTACTACAGCCTTGCTTTGACCCATTTTTACCAAATAGTGTTTTAGGATTTTATAATTTTCCTGACTGCTATTCTAAATTCTTGATTTAGAGAGACGGAAGCCACATGCCTAGATTCTCATGCAGGTCAATGGTACAGCCCAGCCTTCCTCCTGTTCTATGAATACTTTCTAACTCCAATGTTTGTATTCCTGTGGTTTTTTTCCCCAAGCTTCTGCCAGTGAGAAGCCTCCACAACATCTTCCAGGATGTGTTAAACTTCCATGCCCTTTGAACAAAACCTTCACATTTTAACCTCCTGGTTTTAAAGTGATCCGTGCATATACTACCGGAAGTGTCAGCTCCATATCAGGAAGAGCACATTATATCCAGTAAACGCCACAAGCCTAGCTCCTCTCTCATGGGAGTCCAACTCATTTGAAAGATAAGCATTTGTTTGAAAATTAATAGCAACATTCTTTTGTTTCATATTACACAGCTTTAAAGACCAAAGGAGCCTCAGGAATTAATTGTAGGCTTCTAATAAACACAATGATGTAATGACGTATTTAACATTATGGGTTTTTTGTTTGATTCCAAATAAATTGCAGATTTTTTTCTGGTGTGATACTAAAACAATTACCATTTTGCAAAAAGGATAATTAATCTGCAATTTTTTCACATTAGATCATATATCTCTAAAGAGTGCCCACGGGTTTGATAGTGTTCAGCTGCTGTGTATTTAGTTTTCATTTTTTCCACCGATGTACCGCCCCATCAGTGCTGACATTTAAATGAGTGAGTATTCAACACAAATGTGATCATTTGTACAGCATCCAATGCAGCCCCATGCTGAGATGATTGCTTTTGGGAGCCGTCCTCGGGTTCTCAAATAGGGGGAAAAAGCCAGGCAAAATTTTATCAATTTACATTTTTCTGTGATTAATTTTTATGCAAATAAGGGCCCAACGTGCTCCCATCTCACCTGAATCATCCGGATCATCAAAGACAAATTGAGCATCACTTATTTAAAAAATAGGCTTTAAACTACAGCTGTGCTGGGAAATGCCGAGAGCGGGGCGTGAACTTCTCTGATATAACAGGAATAGATTAGAAATGCCATTTACGTGCATTCTCTGCATAGAGCCATAAATGTGGAACTTAACAAAGTCCATGACAATACCTCTCTGCTTTAAATGATCTCTGTTCCTTGTAAACATTCAACACTGGTAAGGGCATGTATGAAGCAAGGTTTCCCAGCATTCTGAAGATATAATCCTAAGTGTCTCACCCAGTAAGCAGGAGCTATTGACCTCCACATCTTCACTAACTTTCTACTGTGTATAGATGAATATGTACACTGAGGATGAATAGCTAGAGAAAACAAGAGGCCATAGTGTGAATGAGAAACATCATAACTTAGAGGGTTTGCATTGTGGGCATTTTGTTGTACTAATTGATCAGCAATTTCAAGTCCTTTTGTTCTGATTCTATGCTGTCTAGTTCCCACTAAAATAAAAGAAGTATTTGGCTCAAAGTTTGTATCCTTTAAAATTATAAAAATCATATTCAATTTTAAACCTAATTATATTCTTCAGTTTCTGAACTAAAAACAAAGGTCTTTCCCATGCTCTCTGAAATGAAGTTAGCAGTGTGATTTATACTTAAACACTGGTCCAGCTTACAAATGCCAACTCAGTCCTGGCTGAATTCAATTTACCATTTTTAAATGAAACTATTTATATCATATCTTATCCTTTAAAAATGGGCTTAGAGTTCTGTATATATTATTTGGTTATCAAAATCTCCCCCTCTCTTCTCTCTCTCTCTCTTTCTCTCTGTCATGAAAATAATCACCAGAGCAGAAGTAAATTGTTGACAATTCTCCGAGAATGGAAACAGACCACAGGGGGTAAAAATCTGGTTATCTGAATGGGCGACATAATCGAAGGTTCAGCTAAGCTAAGGGAATCTCAACATAAACAGCGCTCTCATTTCCAAGCCAGATTCTCCTTTCTATACAGTACTGGAGGAAGTCCAGTCTTCTCCACACTGCTGTGAGAAAAGTGCTGGACTAGAACAAGATTAGAATCTTAAAAGCTGTCCTGGGGAGTAAAATTACTGTGCAGGGAACAGGTGAGGAGGTAAAAGGAGCAAAAATAAATGGAGTTTATTCCATGGTTTTTAGAGTTTATTTCACAAAGACGGGAATAAAGATATCTAAATCCATAGTTGTAGTCACTCCCTGAGAGAGGGCTGTGTGTGTGTGTGTGTGTGTGTGTGTGTGTGTGTGCACTGAATAGTGACCTTGGACTCTTTCCCTCATCAATAAATGCATCACTCAGCAACAGAAACCATGAAACCATTCCTTTAATAGTCTCACTTCAGAAATAACCTGAAAAAAAAGATAAGTTATTTTGATCACAAAACAATACATTTTCATCTGATGAGCAAACAAGGAGCAAGAATTGGGCAATTCCTATGACTCAGATCTCTTTGGTCTGATCTTGGAGTGTGTCACCTTAAGCCACGCAGTTCAGAACCCCATCTACTATGTTTCAAGATTCAATCAGGAGGAGAACCAGTCATCATTCAGAACTCGGACAACTAATGGCACAAACAAATGTGGGTGTGACATGACTCCATCCGCAAAGACTCAGATTCTGCTGGTAGCTCTGGGCAGCAGCTGTTTGGTTAAAAGCATCTGGCTTCCCCACAGCTGTTTTCCTAAAGTCCAGGATAATGTCCAATGTGAAAAGGCAGTCTGTCTTTCACAGAACCAAATTGGTACCTCCCAAATGATGGGGAGGGCGCTTCCACATGTGCTACATAGATTTGGGGTCAATGAGGGAAGGAGGGAAATCTCTACAGAAAGGAACTCACAAACTCAGCAAGGAATACCAACAGTCCTAAAGGAAGGGGCTACCCTGCCGAGTTTCATGAGGCCTCAAAGCTATACACACTAGACATTGGCAGAGCACAGACACAAGACCCCTCTTCCCATTTTTAAGCCATCACTTCCTTAAAAGTTGTTCCAAGGTCGGGGGGGGGCACTGATGTCCCAATTTAAATGAGAAATGTAACCTTGAGTCTCTGCTTCCTAAACTTCAGGTCTGGGCAATAGGTAACTGTGAACTGCTGCTGTTCTTTGAAGAATCTCTACTGTGGCTCCAAAGACAGACAGACAGACAGACAGACAGATGTGTGGATGGGCAGATGGACAGGCAGGTGGATGGAGAGAAGGACTGACTGACAAACTGACAGATTGACTGACTGACTGACTGACTGACTGACTGACTGACTGACTGACTGACTGACAGATTGACTGACTGACTGGCTGACTGACTGACTGACTGACTGATGGCTGACAGGCTGACAGACTGACAGACTGACAGACTGACAAACTGAATAAAACATCTTGATGATGGCAGAGATGTGGAATGCTGCGAATGCAGACCCAAAATTATCTTGTACTATCTTGAGTTGGCTTGATAACCATTTATTACCAAGCTCTCTGTTTGTGAGCATTGGGCAAACTTTTGAATGGCAGACCACTAACTCTCACCAATTTTAAACTTAAGACTGTTATAGGCTAGTACTTGAAACTCCCCAGCTCCTCTGAACCCTAACGACCAGATGTGCCCCCAACATATATAGTAAAAGCATTGATTTAACAGTTTTCTTTTGTTCTGTGAGCATCAATATTCATGGGACATCTTCTACAACAAGCATATTATTGAAGGTGACCTGAACCCATGTTCCTGGATCACGGTCACTCAAATCTGGCTCAATATAAACCATCTAATGTTCTCTTTAGCACAAGACTGTTCTTCAATTACTGACACAAAACCATCATGAATTGCTGGTTTGGGGATAAGGTTCTCTAATATGAGTCCAAGAGTAGAAAAAAATCTTTAGCATGCTGTGGTATTTTGTCTGTATTTACAGCAGAATGTAATCCTCTGTTTCTGAATTTCAACTTAAACTATCAGTGAACTCCCTACCCCCTCTGCATGGGTCTCCCCACTATTATTGTAAAAATGATGACATCATGCTAAAACACTAAAAGAAAAAGAGTTTCTCTTTCCCATTGATGATTTGTCAATTTATAATATATTTTTAATTAAGACATGTTTATCTTAAGCAAAATGTAAAAGTCTTAGATGTTTAGTTATAACTATTTTTTTTACTCATTTAGATTTGTGTGGAAAAGTATGATTTTAAGCAAGAGACAGACAATTTTCATCATTTCTGCATACTCCTCAAAAGGCATAATGGTATTAAAATTATATGAGGTGATATAAAAAATAAGACCTGGATAAATTAAGAAATTTGTCAAAGATCAGATAGCAGGTGAGGTACATTTTACACATATGGACATTAGTCATTAGAGTATAAGTCCCTTTTCCAAGCTATAGGGTCTTATCAAAATAGAGGACAGGGAAAGGTCAACATTTACAGGGAAAAAATCACACTACCAAACTATGTCACAAGACTAGAAAGAACATTTTATGAAGCAATTTACCAAGATTAACTTTCTGATAGTTTCAACATTCAAAAAAGTAGCATGGGTTTTTTTTTGGGGGGGGGGGCTTGAGCTGAGAAATCAGATGAATTGCATTGAACTGAGAAAACTCTAATAATGATGGGTTAAACCTAATTGGTTTATCCCTAACCCTAGAGATTGTCAGTTAAAACTTGGCATGGCACTGACTCATCATGACTGTAAATGTATCTTCCTTTTCCTTTACAATCGCTTTATCTTTTCCTTCTTCACCACTGTCTCACCATCACAAATTAGTTGCTACAGCTCTGAGCATCATGCTCATTTTTCAGGCAGCAAGACTGACAAGATGCAAATGTAAAAGAATATCCACTTAATAGTTTAGTCAATACCTTTCAAATACTCTTCTCAAAGATTTCACATAATGGGTTCCAATTTTTCTGTCATAGGAAATCTATATCTACGACAGACACTGAAGCAGTTAGTATTTTGACTACACAGAATTCTAATCTTAAAGAGGAAAGAAGAAAGTAGGAATTTTGTAGACAATTAGTTTCTTCAAGGGAAAGAAAAAATGTATGCAAATAAGTGCTTAGAGGGATAGAAATATAGGAAACTGTAAGTATAAAATTAACAGTTCAGTTAATAGCCAGAACACATTGCACTGAAAATACTATCAGAATGGTCTGCTGGGGGCTGGAGAAATGGTTCACTAGTTATGTATGCTTACTGCTTTGCAGAGAACTCTTGTTTGGTTTCCAGCACACCTCTCGTGGCTCACAGATGCCTATAACTCCAGTTCCAGAAGATCAGAGCCTGCTTTATAACATCTGTGGGCTCCTGTATGTGTGTTGTGCCTATAAATACACTAACACACACACAAACACACACACACACATAAAATAACATACAGATACATAAAATAAATAAATAAATAAATACATAAATAAATAAATACATAAATAAATAAAATAATAAAAGAAATGATTTCTCTTAAATGGCCAAGTTTCAGTGCTGGAGATATGCTTACCAGAAAATAGCACTTGCGTCCTAATCATGAAACCTGGATCTCAGTTTCCTGCACCCACCTGCACCAGCTTGCTCCTAAATGCCTGTAACTCTAGCTTTGTGGGTCCCAGTACCCTTTCGTAGGCTTCTGCAGGGATTTGAACACTCATGGGCATGATCACACACACAAATATTTTTAAAATGGCATGCCTCTTGAGTTGACCTAGCACTGATAAACTCTTATTATTTAAAATAGAAAAAAAGTAATGACTAAAAGAGTGGGCTGCTGTATGTCGTTTCTTTGGGTTTTATTTGTTGGAGTTTATTTGTTTGTTTGGTCTGTTTGAATGAAATGAAAATTTACAAAGAAGGTGTTGCTTGATAAATACCTTTTGAAAGTCTACAATTCCAGGAATTTGTCTGAGCGTTGGACAAATTGGCATGAATAAAAGACACATTTACTCATTTCGGGGAGCTTAACATTAAGAAACACATTTCTGAAAATACTGTTTTGCAGAGAATTAAATCAACATACCAGACAGAACGTGTGTGCGTGATTGGGACATATCAAAGACCTCTGAAGAAGGAGGGGTGCAGAGTTCCTGTGGGACTGGAGATCCAGCTTTGTGAAAGTTCCATATGGGGAAACAACATAATACTGGAGGAGGAAGAGGTGAAGGAGGTGGAGGAGGTAGAAGAGAGGAGGAGGAGGAGGAGGAAGAGGA
>NC_034592.1:90419237-90425518 GCF_900095145.1 Mus pahari | reverse complement strand
GAAGAAGAAGAAGAAGAAGAAGAAGAAGAAGAAGAAGAAGAAGAAGAAGAAGAAGAAGAAGAAGAAGAAGAAGAAGAAGAAGAAGAAAATGAAGACAATGAAGATGACGATGACAACAACAACAACAAAGACAACAGAGCAGAGCAAGGACCAAGAAGCATCAGAAGTCAGACAATGATGTCAGATGAGCTGGGGGAACAGTTTGCAGTGTCTTGTCCTCCAAGGTAAGGAGATTCTATTCTCAACATGATAGAAAAGGTCTGGCATGAGTATAATGTGTGGTTTTCATTCAAAAATAATGACTGGCTTCTGAATGAAGAAGGAATGTGGGTCAAGGGGTAGGAATGGAAGCTGTCAACTGCTTTCACTGTCAACTACTGTATAAAAAACTGTGGTGTCTGGGACTCATAGCCTTGTAGAAAATAACTAGATTAGCATCTGAACAAAAATGATATTCAGAAATTTCTACAAAACCTGAGGGTGAACAAGGTATTTGGTTGTGGTTGCTGAAGAAGTGCAGACAAAAGCAAAATTTCAGCTATTCTGCCTGAGGAAAATTTTAATAGAAAAACCAGAGAAGAGCAAGGGAAAGGCAATGGTATTTGTATTTGGATGTGTTTAGCTTGCAGTTTCTGTTGCACATCCTGGTAGAACACTAGGCATAACACTGAATTTGCAGATGTGAGGAGGTGGTAGTTGGGGCTGTGACTTTTAGACACACTGCTCTCTGAATGGCCTTGCAGACATAGAAGCATATGAGTTCATCTAGGATATGTAGACATCAGACAGAAGAGGCCAAAGAGCCAGTGAGTTCTGAAAGAGTTATGACAAGCAACGGGGCAATGCAGCAAAAGAGATGGAAAAGGGCCATCCTGTAAGGAGAATGGAAAACATTACATAAGCAGGAAAAGGGCAATGACTCAGGGGTCTTGACATACCAAGCAATGTAAGGACAGAGGTGGTCTTCAGACAGCCCATGTTAGGCAAGACTGAAAGGTTATTTGATTTTTTTCACATTTAATTCAAAGTGATGGGAACACCTGTCCAAAAGACAGGTTGCTCATAATCCTGAGGAAACAAGTTAGTTAAACCAGCACAGACCGCCCTCTCCCCACAAGTCAATCTGAGTTTTGACTTGAGTATTTTGAGTATTGTGGGAAACTTCCATGGGTGTTCTTCTTTTCATTCTCATCTTCATTGTCCTGCATCATCAATATTACTTCAAAGTATGCTTGCTTAAGGTTTGGTCTAATGTGGTGTGTTCTCCTCAGCACTTTATGCAGCAGAAAGAGATATATTTGTACTTTTCAGTTCTATAGTACTAGTCAGTATAAATTATTTATGTTCAAACATAACCAATAATAGGTCTTAGAAAAATCTCTCTGAATAACATGTAATATTGCACAGTCAGGTTATTCCCCATCTAATCTAAAAACTCATTTACTAAAATTGATTGTCATAAAGTGAAATACAAAAATAAAGATGGCTTGCAGCTAATCTTATAATGTGAAGTATAAAACCCTTGAGCTTCTGTGTTGTGACAGATGGGATGTTGTGATTGGTGGGAAGACAAGGCCTGAGAAAGACCTGTGTCTTTTGTTTAAAAAGTTGAACATAACTGGTGTGCATGCATCTGTACATGTGTGGACATGCATGTGTGAGCTTGAGTCTCAGATACTGGAAATAGTAAATGGGAATCATGAACTGTTCCTGCAGCCAGCTCCCACATCAGATGCAAAGGAGATGCTCCCTCATAAGATGTGGTGCAACATAAGGCATGCTCAATGCTGGATCTCAGTGACAAAGGGCATCTCAGTGATGATGTGCCCTTAATGTATGTTAGCAGGCACATGCACAGGCACACACATGCACATGCACGAGCACGCGTGCACACACACCAAATATATAGTTTAATTTTTATGTGTAATGTATATTTCCTTTAAAAATATTCTACCTTTATGAAATCTCATTGGAACAGACATTTCTCAAAGAAAAACTTTGAGCATCATGACTGTGACCTAAGGAGACAGCACTTCATGCCACTGGAAGCAAGAAGACTTGTGACTGCAAGAAGTCATGAGAAGAGTCTCCCAGAAGCATGGGAGCCATCTTTGTGGGAGCAACTGTGGCAGAGAGAGCACGAGCTGTACAAACTCACAGAGGGATCTACCATCAGAGAATGTGGGAGACAAGAGAACTGCCCACACATATTATGAAACATTATGAAGACTTCCAGGAACAACCCAGGAGATCCGGGGAATGAGATCCAGAAGGGCAATGGTTTTAGAACTATGCAGGTGAGGCCATTAGCCAGGAAACATGAGCATTTGCATGCCTTTATTTTAACCTTGCGTTAATGAGATCTGAAGACACAAGGGTCACACTAATAACAAAATACATATGTTATTCTATGCAGTTCTATGTTTATTTCCTTCTTGTTAATGGCATTAAGCTGTTTTCACGGTGGAATTTTATTTCGGCAGTTACTTAGTAGAGACATGCCACTGGTAGACAGTTTCACTAACATTAAGTGCGCGGGTGCAGTGATGCAGAGCCCCGTTCAAGCAAGTAGCATGGGTGAGAACTTTCCATTCTTGTGACATTTTCCAGGCCAGTGGATTTGAAATTGTGCCATTCCAAAATAATTCTGGGGTGGGAAGCCCTTTAGGATAATGCAGGCACACTTAAGTGAGAATTACGAAGGAAAGCTGATGTGAGAAAGCTGTAATATTACTGGTATAAGAATAGGTGCTGCCAAGGGATGAGGCAGATGACAAATGGGCTTGCTGAGGAGAGACTAAGGACATCCCTGAAAGGAGAGGAGGCAGGCCTGAAGCAGCAGGTGCTTGGCTATAATGAAAGCCCAGCCCTTCAAGCAGAACACAGGAACAAGCTCCTCCTTGAGGAGGAGGGAGGCACAGTCACAGAAAGACCAAGATTAGGCATATGCATGTCAAAACACAATAATATACACAGTAATGATAACTGGAAAGAAAAATCAAAGGCCCCGTGCACAAATCAGAAGGGCTGGAAGAAGGAGGTGTGAACCTGGGTATCTATTCAAGGATTATCATTCACTGCTGAAGCCACTAAACCCCATGGTGGAAACCTTCCTATTTTCTTTTGATGCCTTGTATGTATATGGTACCCACTACTGCAGATATTTGCTGAGTATTGTCTAAGACAAGGTTCTTTAGAAAATATTTTTCCAATGAATACCCAAGTACCTTTTTCTTTATTATATGAATGGCAAAAATCAATTCTCTCATAGACATATAATATTAAAAAACATTTTTTTAATTTTAGAAGTTACTAATAATGGGGACATAGGTTAAAGTAGAAGAAAGTAACACGCTGTATTATTAACTGTATTAAATAATACTCTGTATTGTTCATTCAGCAAGCATTATTAGGATTTCTATACTACTGGAAATTATTGCTAAATGAAAACTAAAATTAAAAATAAAAAGATGTGCTTTCCATCTTATTTACATAAAGTAAATTATAAAATGTCTTCCTTTATGTAACCAGAAAAAAGGCTTAAATAAAACTATATTTACTCTTATAAGATCTAAGTTAAGTCTGAACACATTGAAGCATACCTTTAATCCTAGCAAAGGTAGATGAATCTCTATGAGTTTTGGCCAGCCTGGGCTAATAGGTGTTCCAAGCCAACCAGGGCTACATACAATACAAAATGAAAAAACAAAAATACACCTTAGTTGGATGTATTTTAACTGTAAAATGAAAATGGTAAACATGAGCTCATTTTAAAATAATATATTGTCCTTTTAATCCAAATGTATTTGTGTTTATAATAGTTATGGATATCACTTCTAAAACATCAGGACTCTGTCAGGAGGACCATTGGAATAATGCTTAATCCCTTAAGGAGAAAACCTCATGATTGACAAAAATGAGACAGGCTCCTCAATAGGGTCATATCCTGATTTAGCAAGATAACACAGACCAAGACAGGTACTAACTGGACTTATCAAACTTCACCTGAATCAAGATAAGTTTCCAAACTTCCCCAGATTACAGTGAGCTCTGAGGGAGGACTGCCTTCCAGTGAATGCTTAGCTACAACCCAGGCTCTCATGGTCCACTCTTATACCACTGTGAATGGGTGAAAAATTATACAAGTTGGAGAAAAGATACAACATGTTCAGGAATTAGACAAAGTAATATCGTTAAGTGCTAATTCTCTACAATTTGATCTGTAGAGTTGATGCAATATCAAAATAAAAAATACAAATATTTTTGCGGATCTTGATCTAAAGTTTATTTGGAACATCAAAGGATCCAGAACACCCAGAAGAGTTCTGTGAAAGAAAACTGCAGGTTTATATTCAAGTATCACTGTAGAGGCACATAATCAACAACATGTGGAAGTGGTTAAAGGACAGGCTGGAATGTATTTACCACAAGTGAAAACCACCACAGCTTAGAGCTAACATCCAGGTCAACTGTCAAGGAAAAAGGTTACGAGTCATCTCATAAATGGCAGAGGTTATAATGAGCCCTGGGTTGCTGGGCTGGAGTCAAGCCATAGCAATGTGAATTTATGAATTTATGATTTTTCTTACTGTAGACACAACCCAGAAGTTAATATAGATATGCACACAAACAAAGAGGTGTGTGTGTGTGTGTGTGTGTGTGTGTGTGTGTGTGTGAGAGAGAGAGAGAGAGAGAGAGAGAGAGAGAGTTTCTGTCTACTACGAAATCTACTCCAGTAGAAATGGGTATACTTATTGCTCAGGTTGTAGTTTCTAAGGAGCTAATTAACTAAATGGTTAATTCTATAGTTATGGCAAGAAACAAACCATATGGACCTATGTATCTTGTAGTAACTGAAAAGGGACAATCTAAAATAGTGAAATGAGAGTCAAAAGGAACAGAATCCAACGTAAAGGAGGTAGCAGTGGTCGATACCTTTTACAACCTGGGCAAAACTGAGTAATTATAGTATTGAATTACCTCTCAAAGAATGAATGCAAGCAGTTTGGGTATAAATAATGAATTGAAAAAGTAAATGGGTGGAGATGGGTAGATCTTCCTTACAAAAAAATCTAATAAATGCAGAAAAATACGAGATTTAAATTAGCCATAGGACATAACTAATAATTGCAGAACATACAAATGAATATTTAACCAATAGACAAAACCATAAAAGAGACTTTGGTATCTGTTAATGTCAAGTCATCCCCCTCAAACACTAACAGTGGTGTTGTCGTGACTATATGAGCAAATTCTTGTTCCTTTCCCTGGTAAGTGGGCTGAACTGTGTGTTTTAAGCAAATGGGGCAAAGGCAAACTTAACTTCACAACTAGAGGAGGAGACAGACACCATCCAAACCAAGATCAAAGCAAACATCTCCGTTTTGAGAGATACTATTGTCACCTTTCATATAGTACCATGAATATGGTCATCATTTCTGTGATATTGCCCCCAAATTCAACATTTAAGTCTAATCATGAAAATGTTTCTAGCTGATTCATTTTGAAGGACATTCTGACCTTTGTTAAGGACCCAAGAAAGAATTTTTGTCAAACTGTAGTAGATTAGAAGAGATTTTAAAACATGAGTATAGAAGGGACTTAAAGCCAGAAAAAGAAACTTACTTGGCATGGTGTCATATACCTGTAATCCCATCAACAGGGAGGCTGAGGTAGGAAAGTCTTGTGGATATGATCAGGCTAGGAAGTGTAGTGAGACATCATCTCAAATAAGCAACAACAACATACAACAACAACAAAAAATCATGTGGAAAAATAAACTTTCCATTTATAAGATTTATGTCGATCTTTGCTCCGGTGCACTGCCAGGGAGAGGACGGCCTTGGGAAGCGACACAGCTTCTGGGAAAGATCCCATTTCTGGTTCCAGTCACCCAGCATCTTTCCTGCCCGAGGAGGGGTGTCCACCCTGGAGGAGTCTCAAGGCCTGAGCTGGCAGGAGAGCCATCTTGGCTCCGGTTCCTTAGGCTCCAGTCTGTGCTAGCAAGATTGTGGACTGCAGAAGCTACACAGCTTCGGTACAGACAGAAGCAACCTAACTTCTGGGACAGATCCTGTTTTGGGCTCCAGAAATTTGGGCACCTTCCTCGCCAGAGGAAAGGTGGCCACCTGTGAGGGCTTGTCTGCCAGAGCAGGTGAGAGAGTCATATTGTGTCCAGGGTCCCGCAGAGGCTAGTCTGTGCAGGTGAGTGAATAAACTGCACAGGCAACACATCTTCTGGGACAGGCCCTGATTTGGGCCTACATCTTCAGCAAGGAGGC
>NC_034592.1:90400636-90419226 GCF_900095145.1 Mus pahari | reverse complement strand
CCAGTTATTGGATGGAACACAGGGTCCCCAATGGAGGAGCTAGAGAAAGTACCCAAGGACCTGAAGGGGGCTGCAACCCTGTAGGTGGAACAAGAATATGAACTAACCAGTACTCCCTGAGTTTGTGTCTCTAGCTGCATATGTAGCAGAAGATGGCCTAATCGGCCATTACTGGGAATAGAGGCCCCTTGGTCTTGCAAACTGTATATGACCCAGCACAGGGGAAGGCCAGGGCCAAGTAGTGGGAGTGGGTGGGTAGGGGAGCAAGGTCGGGGGTGCGTGGGTATAGGGAACTTTAGGGATAGCATTTGAAATGTAAATACAGAAAAAAAAGGAAAGTATGTCATTTGGGGAGGTTTCAGGATGAAGCCCTGCAGGAGGGGAAAAAAATTGAACTTCTTAATGCTCAGTCACTTCTAAAAAAAAAATTTATGTCTACCAATGCTGATTTCTTATTTTCATGAATGTATGATAGTTAGGTAAGATGTCAGCACTAGGGAAAGTTGACTAAAAAAGATACCAGGACCTCATGTTACCTTTACAATTCTGTGAATCTAAAATTATGTAAATGAAAACACTTTAAAATATTGCATACATTTTAATCTTCTTAGACAGTCTAATTAAAACTTATTATGCTTTTGTTTCCGGGAAATTGAGCAAATTCTTTTTTTTTTTTTTTGGTTTATTTGTTTTAAGACAGGGTTTCTCTGTGTACCCCTGGCTGACCTGGAACTCACTTTGTAGATCAGGCTGGCCTGGAACTCAGAAATATGCCTGCCTCTGCCTCCTGAGTGCTGGGATTAGAGGCGTGAGCCACCATGTCCAGCTGAACAAATTCTTTAATGTTATCAGTGTGTCAATAAGTGAATACAACTTGAGCTTGGAAGTCAAAAATTCACTAAAGTTTTTCTTCCTACCAACAACACTTGGGATTTGATTTCCTCACCATTTAAATAAGGACTCCAGAAAATATGATTCCAGTATACCTCTTCAATCTTCACAGTAGAAAGGCTAACAGATTTCTTTTCAAGCATGAGAACTCAAAATGGTTTCTGATATTATGTGTGTATGTGTGTGTGTGTTTGTGTGTGTGCGTGTGTGTGTGTGTGTGTATCAAAATGATTATATATGTATATCCCAACTCATGAATGATCCCAGTGAACCTGAACTATAAGCCCTTGGGATGGCAAAGCAGATACTTACTGGCTAGCATGTTATATTAGTGAAATCCTGTTGGCAGCTAGTGAGTCCTGTTTCTAGGTAACATCCATTTCTCCTGACGCCTGTGTAGGACTGAGTTGTGTTTTGATGACTTAGAAGAAAAACAAAACAATGTGAATTCTCTTTTTGGGGATAAAGCTTTGATATTTTCAAACATAGAAAGTTTACAACAAAATGTTCCTCAAAGTCCTTTACCCAGAATCAGTATGTGTGTGTATACACACACACACACACACACACACATACAAACACTCATATATATATATATGTATATGTATATACACTCAATAGCATTTATTAACAAATCCTTCATTACCTATTATTCTCTTATCTATTGATTCTTCATATGATGGTTGTGAAATTGTGATTTCCCAGTTTCATACCCCCCCTCCCCCAAGATATCTACTGTAAAGAGGGCTTCTCTTGTTCGTTTTTTTATTTCTCATTTATTTGTCAGTATTAGCTCATGTATTCCTATGTTACTCAACCCTTTCAGGTTTTTTTTTTTTTGACACTTTGACAATTACCAGAGCTGGATCTGAGGGAGATTCCTGATGTTCCATATCCTCAAAGCATAATAAGGCTAATATTATCATGAAGAATTTTGAAGATGCTTTTAAGCCAAAATTTCCTTTGCTTTACGAACAAATGTACACTCTGCCTTCACAGTGTTTTGAGGGAAAAACCATGCCCTTCTGTTGGAACAGCAATGCTAACAAATCTTATCTCTGCTTAGAAAGTCCTGTCTAGACACATTACCCTTTCACAGCACAAAAATCTCTGTTTTGCTCCCTATCTGGGGCTACAGTTAATTACATGAAGAGACAGATGCTGAGCAGCCTTAAGGCTCTCTCTGCCACCACAGCGAGGATGAGCTCTGTTCAACAAGCAGGTAGTAAGTGAAGACAAATGCAGTTTGACAAGGCAGCACATCTGAGCACCCAGGGTTAGCAAACACACGGGCCGCTCTGTGTTCCCAAGCAAAAACAGAGGAAAATCGAGCAGATTGCTTCTGACAGAAATCATATCACAGTCACACTTCCAGAACAAGTCCGTGTGAATGAAATGATACACTTTCTGTTTCCCATCTTTCCCTTTCACGAGAAGCAAGGATAGCCAAGGTACATTGATGGTGACAGCCCAATGCCAGCTGCTTAGCGGGCTTTTTAAAGCTCACTTTCCCTTTAGAGAGAGGAAAGAATCAGCCACAGTCCATTGCTTTACGTGCTGCGGCTATTTGTCTGATACCAGACAATTTCCAGTCTCCTAAACACTGACGTCCAGGTCCAGTGAGTGTTGTGTCCAAAGAGAAAACTGGAAGCTTACGTAGCCTTTACAGGGGTCAGTAACATATAAATTAGACTTCCTTAAAACATATTAAGCAATTTCATCTAGCAAATTAATTATTTCCTATGTGTAATCTCATGTTTAAACACTATTTAATTTAAGGGCCATCTATGACTTATCCTCAAATGTAAATAGATATGTGATACAAAAAAATAAAATAAAAGTTATATCACAAATGGTGTAATTAGGAGGAGAAAGAACACTTCAGACTAATGTAGAAATAATTATGAAAATGATTCCCTTGTTAGTTGTTAATATATTGGTTATTATGATTTGGGGTGGGTCTTTTCAAAGTAGAACTAAATTATTTTAGTATATTTTAATTTTTATTTCATTTTGTTCATAAAGGGTTCTTCTATGCTACGTCAGAGACAAAATGAACCAGACAATTATGTTGTTCTAACATAACTGCTATTTTCAGGAGTGAAGATAGGGATGGAGACAGCCTGCCGTGATCCCAGCTGTTGGATGAAAGGCCAACAATGAGGATTCCCAAAGGAGNGAGGATTCCCAAAGGAGCAGAGGCTGGGCGGGGGGGGGGGGGCTAGCAGCAAACACATGGAGATCTATAGCTTAGGGACATAATTAATCATGAGTCTAGTGTTCTTTGCATTAAGTAACTGTGTTATTTCTTCAGTTTTCTTGGACAGTCTCCATTTTTTCCCACACATCAGTTGTCCAGTGTGAACAATCTCAGAAGTATGATGGTACCCAGACATGGGAGGCTGAGGCAGAAAGGTGGCGATTTGCTACATGGAGACAATGTCCCCGAACAAAAAGCAATCTAACTGACAACTCTCATTCCTACTGACATCTTCATGCTGTCCTCACAACACTAAGATACATACTCCAACCTTGACTATAGAGACTTTCAGATGGGAGTTTGCATCCTTGTGTCTCAGTAACGCCTGCTCCTCTTCCAGGTCTGGCTGAGATGTCAGTCATGAAATCATCCCCTCCTGGGCTGCTTACCTGACTCCCTGAGTTCATCATTATCTTTTGCATCTTTTTCGTCCTGCATACCCCATGCTACTCCTAACCCTCTACTAATCACACTGTATTTCTATGCACTTCCCACCAGTATCTTCATAGGACTATGATTTAGAACCATGGGAATAAATTATAGAGGAAAGAAGTATAAATGAGAGAACCTTGAGCCTGCATTGTTTATTTAAATGCTTCCCAACATTTCCCTTTCTGGTTTGAAAGTCTTTGTAGGCGAGGCTGGGGTGTGCATCCTACTATCAAAGGGACTATGTGAAGACTGGAAGGGGTGAGAAAGAGGAACAATTGGACAGAGAGTGGAATCCAATGATGTGGGTTAAAGTCTACGGTACCATTCATGGATGTTAAAGAGGGAAGGGACAGAATGATAGCTGTGATTTAGAAAAAGCAATATTGTGGGAAATGTGTTAAGCATTAGGGGATGGTAAGCAATGAGAAAACAAGAAAAATTCAAGCAGATGTATTTGATTGTCCTATCACTTGACTTTGTTTGGTTAGCTGAGGAAGAGGAGAGATGCTGGCCAGGTTCATGCTTTGTTATCTTACAGGTGTTGAGGGTAGAAACTTCCGGAGGATTAACAGATGGGATTTTAAAGTACTGAGATTGGAATGCTATGGAGTACCAAAAAGAAATGTTCAACTGCTTATTAGATAAACACATCTTCCAACCTCTGTATGAGGGGGATGTATGCAAACCATTGTTGTGAGTACTGAGGAGAAATCACATTTGTTTTTATGCCCAAATGGTCATGAAATGTGCTTTGTAGTATTTTATTGCCAAATAGTTTAAAAACTCTTGTCAGTCGTTGCTCCATTTTTGTTCAGCACACCAAATAGTACATTTCTCTACAGGATAAGAAACTAACTTAGGATGTCTGAATAGAAAGACTAGACTTTTGTCTTCATGAGTCAGTGAGATGCAATGGCTAGAGCCTGGCGCAGTGTTATGCTCTAAAAATTAAGAGTACAGACAGTGTCAGCTGCCTAAGCTGAGGTTCCCTACTTCATCTTTTAGTACCAGTGTAACTGCTAGCATCTGTCTCAACTTTTCTGCATCTCAGTTCTCCCATATGTGAGACACAATAAATAATAGGTGTTTGAAAGATGCTTAGTGGGTTAAATGCCTCCCACACAAGCATGGGGACCAACTTTTGATCCCCAACATGTATGTAAAAACCAGACACAATAGTGTTTACCTGTAACCCACTGTTGAGGGAGTAGAGACAGGCAGAACTCTAGATCTCATTGGCCAATCAGTCCAGCAAATCAGTGAGCTCTCTAATAAGTTAGAGAGCCTGTTGCAAGAAATAATATAGAAATACAATAAAAAAACCGATATTGATTTCTAATCTCTACAAATGCACGCACACATGCACACAAATACACAAATACCACATAAACACACACATACATACTCACAAACATATACATGCAAAATAATTTATCTTTCATTGTAGAGTTGAATGATTTAAAACAGATATGTGTACAAATAAGAAGGGTTTGTTAACAAGAATTAAACAATACGCCCTTCATTTTCTGAACAGTACAAGCAGACCTGGATAAATAAAATTTGGTTCTCCATGAATCTCTCATGCTTAGGCATAAATCAAGAATATTAAAGCAAGTCCAAGCATTGTTACATATGCCTGTGGTACCAGAATCCATGAGAATGAAGCAGAAGAATTTTAAGTTCAAAAGAGAGAAGGGTGAGGGAGAGAAAAGGGAAGGAAAGAGTAGGTAAGAGGGAAAGTATACTAAAATATATTTTCTTAGAGCTCTTTGTACAATACTACACATATTTTCTTCAAAATAATTAAAATACAAAATGTTGACTTTCTATTGTTCATTTTTCATAGAGAAATACATGTAACACACATAGATAGATAAGACATACATATGGTATTTATTTATGTCAAATGACAAACTAAAACAATATATCATTCCTCTATAATAACAACTTTATTGGACATATTTCTTCTATTCTTCAGTCAACTAAGCCTGAATGTCTATGTTTATGTTAGATGCTTTATTAAAGGACTCATCTAAAGATGCCTTTATTTAAATGAACGTATTCAGTTCATGTCATTTCTGTACCCACATTCCTATGAGTAATCCCAATGAAATTCACTGATTCATTAAGTTGGACTTTGGTATCCATACTTTTTTCTGTTGTGGGTTCTTAATTTGGGGTGAGTAGTGTGTGCAGCACATCTCTAGGAAAAGTTTTATTACATAACACTGGTTCATAGCTGTTTCATGATCCCAAGTGGGACAAAGGCACTTCTGACATGATGTCTGTCTTGCTACAATGCAGTGAACCCTCTGTGGAGCCATGAACCCAAGTAGATCTTTCATTCCTGAAAGTATTTCTAGTGGGTATGTTTCACTGTGGTGGAAAAGGTGACTAGGAAAATGCACAAAGAATGGGAAATCCACAAAAGGCAAACTTGGGTAGTGATAGGAAATGCAGAAAGTAGTACATGATTCCATACAAGTTTCCTCTTTCTTACAGATCATCCTCTTCATCTTTTCTTTCAACCAATCACCAAAAAATGCCCCAATATCATAGCTTCCTCATACCAAGCTCTGAAAATACATTTTCTTTATTCCTGAAAACCTCTGGCTTCTCACTACTCTTATCTTTGCATCTATTCTCTCTAAGTTTAGACTTTAACACTCCTAAAGAATCTTTTTCCCATGGTAGTTGGTTTTTACTTGGCCATCATGTTACCACAGTTCTTCTGGGACCCTTGAACCTATTCTCTACTGTACTTGCTAAATCAAATCTCTCCATTGCAAACCATTTGGTGTCTTCATTTCAACTCTCTATGATCTGTTTTCATGAATATTTTAAGACATCATCTAACCAAAAGCATGTATTTTCCTCTTGTCATTCACGTTTCTATTGCCAAAACTACAGAATATCACTTATTTCTTGGAACTCCATCTATACTCGGTCAACTGATTCCACAACTAACTCACTGAGACTAACTCCCTTCACAGTCACTCAGCCTGTATATCTGTTTTCTCACCGATTCTTGACTCACCAAGAGTTACTTCTCAGCATTGTTACCCCATAAAGGACACATATATTCTCATGGCTCAGCTCTGGGTTGATCATTATTAAAGCTCTGACCACATCTTTCTTGTCTAGAACAGTTGATATCGAAATAAAACTGGAAGTTATGGAATAAAATTATCTAAATACCTTTGTATTCAACCACATGCTATAGCTGCATATCCAGAAATGTTAAACATTTCTATTACTCTCTTTGTTTCAAGTGAAGAGAAGTAAAATTCTTACATCATAAAAGAGCTGCTAGAATTTAATGAGATAATCTATGTAATAAACAATACTTTGTCTTGATAATAGTAAGTAGTCAATAAAAATCATCTTTATCAATAACAATGACAAAAGACAAAATATAGTTTCAAAGTAACATGAATGTAATGAAAATGACATGACTAAATAATTTAAGAAAATCTTTACAAACAAAAGAGCTTTGTTCCTTAAAATTATTGCAGTCACATTGCTTTAAAAATCATGGTGCTATTTTCCTGGTGTGACCATTTAGTTGGTCACAACAAAACTTGAAATAGCTTCTTGTATCTTATCAGACCCCCACGAATTACAGCTGGCCATAGCAAGAGACACAACAGAAAGCCCACATATTCATGGAAACGGAACAACTCTACTCAATGAATACTGGGTCCAAAAAGAAATAAGGTAAGAAATTTAAAACTTTGTAGAATTCAATGAAAATAAAGCAACAACATACCCAAACTTATGGGACACAATGAAAGCAGTGCTACAAGGAAAATCCATAGCACTGAGTGCCCTCATAAGGAAATTAGGGAGTTCTTCCTACCAGCAATTTAAAAGTAAAGTAGAAAGCTAAAGAATAAAACAACAAAAGACAAAAACAAAAAGCAAACAATTTAAAGAGAAAGAGATGGTAGGAAATTTTCAAACTCAGGGCTGAAACCTGTAAATTAGAAACAAAGAGACAAAGAATCAACAAAATCAAGAGGTGGTTCTTTGAGAAAATCAACAAGATAGACAAACTAATGAAACTAAATGACAGAGAGATAGAATTCGAATTAACAAAATCAGAAATGAAAAGGAAAATATAACAACAGATACTGAGGAATTTCAAAGAATTCTTAGGTCTTCAAAATCCTGTACTCCACAATATTGGAAAATCTAAAAAAATAAAAAGTATCATTTTCTAGGCGGAACCAGTTACCAAAGTTAAATTAAGAGTAGGCAAACTATTTAAATAATACAATATCCCCTAGGGAAATTAAAAGTATCCCAGCAACAAAAAGAAGCCCAGAGTCCAATGGTTCTAATGCAAAATTCTACCAGACTTTCAAAGAAGAGCTAATACCAATTATCCTCAAAATACTTCATAAAATAGAAACACACATTGTTAAACCCACTCTATGAGGCCACAGTCACCCTGATACCTAAACCACATACAAAGACTTAAAAAAAAAGGAGAGAATTTCAGACCAATTTCTTTTATGAACATTGTTGTCAAAATATTCAATAAAATACTTGCAGAGTGAATCCAGAAACACATCAAGAACATCATACATTATGATTAAGTAGGCTTCATTCCACAAATGCAGGAATGGTCCAATATATGAAAATCCATCAATGTAATCAATCATATAAACAAACTGAAAGAAAAAAATCACATGTTCATATCATTAGGTGTTGAAAATGCCTTTGAAAAAAATCTAACACCCCTTCATGTTAAAAATATTAGAGATATCAGGAACACAGGGCACATACCTAAAAATAATAAAAGCAATATACAGCAAGCCAATATTGAACATCAAATTAAATGGAGAGAAACTGAAATCATTTCACTTAAATCAGAGACATGACAAGGCTTCCCACTGCTCTCCCTATCTATTTAATATAGTACTTGAAGTTCTATCCAGAGCAGTAAAACAATTGAAGGAGATCAAGGGGATACAAATTGGAAAGGAAGTAGTCAAAAATACTGCTATTCACAGATGATATGACAATATACATAACTAACCCTAAAAGTTCTCCCAGAGAATTCCTACAGCTGATAAACACCTTCAGCAGAGTGGCTGGATACAAAATCAACATAAAAATATTAGTAGCCTTCCTTCACAAAAATGATAAATAGGCTAAGAAATAAATTAGGGAAACAACACCATTTAAAATTAGCCACAAATAATATAAAACACCTTGGATTTAACGCTAACCAAACAAGTGAAAGACCTGCATAACATGAACTTAAAGTCTCTGAAGAAGAAATTTAGGAAGATCTCAGAAGATGGAAAGATCTCTCATGCTCATTGATCAGTAGGATTATTATAGCAAAGATGGCCATCTTACCAAAAGAAATTTACAGATCCAATGCAATTCCCATCAAAATTCCAAAATTATTCTTTATAGATCTTGAAAAAGCAATTCTCCATTTCATAAGAAAACAAAACCCAAAAAACCCAAGATAGCTAAAACAATCCTGTACAATAGAAAAACTTCTGAAGGTATCACCCCCTCTGATTTCAAACTACACTATAAATCAATAGTAATAAAAACTGCATAGTGTTAACATAAAAACAGACAGGTTGATCAATGAAACACAATCAAAGGTCCAGAAATATGCCTACACAGCTATAGACATTTGATATTAGATAAAGAAGCCAAAAACCACACAATGGAAAAAGGAACATTTCAACAAATGTTGTGTCTAACTGGATTTCTCCATATAAAAAACTGCAAATAGACCTGCATCTATCACCATAGAACTCAAGTCCAAGTGGATCAAAGACCTCAACATGAAACTGGACACACTAAATCTAATAGAAGAGAAAGTGGGGAATTTCCTTGAACTTATTGGCAGAGGAGACAAATTCCTGAACAGAACACCAATAGGTCAGGTACAAAGATCAACAATTAATAAATGGGACCTCATAAAAGTGAAAAGCTTTTGCAAGGCTAAGGACACCACCAACAGGACAGAATAGTAGCCTACAAAATGGGGAAAATCTTCATCAACCCTTCATCCTACAGAGAACTAGTATTCAGGATACATAAAGTACTCAAGAAATTATTCATCAACAAACCAAGTAACACAATTTAGAATTCTCAACAGAGTAATCCTGAATGACCAAGAAACACTTAAGGAAATATTCAATGTCCTTAGTCATCATGGAAAAGCAAATTAAAATGACATTTTATACCCATCAAAATGGCTAAGAGAAAATCTCAAGTGACAGCATATGCTGAAAAGGATGTTGAGCAAGGGGAATGTATCTTCATTGCTAGTGGGAGTGCAAACTTGTACAATCATTTGGAAATTGGTTCGGCAGTATCTCAGAAATTTTGGAATAGTTCTACCCCCAAGACTCAGCCATACCACTCCTGAGCATATACCCAAGATATGCCCCACTATACCACAGGGACACTTGCTCAACTATGTTCATAGCAGCTTTATTCATAATACCCAGAAACTGAAAACAACATAGATGCCCCTCAACTGAAGAATGAATAAGAAAATATGGTATATATACACAATGGAATAATATTCAACTGTTAAAAACAAAGGTATCATGAATTTTGCAGGCATTTCCATGGAACTTGAGAAAATCATCCTGAGTGAGGTAACCCAGTCCCTGAAAGACAAAATATGCTATGTATTCATTTATAAGTGGACACTAGCCATAAAGCACGGGGCAACCATGCTACAATCACAGACCCAAAGAGACTGGGTAATAAGAAGAGACCAAAGGAGGATGCTTGATTATCACGCAGAAGGGGAAACAGAATAGTCATCTGAGGTAGGTGGAGAGAGGGAATTGGGTGGAAGAGGGTATGAGGAGGGAGAACGGTGATCAGGTGTGCTGAGGAGGGGCAGGAGGGCTTAGAGTAAGGAAGGAAATCAGTGATAGGCATCTCTGGGTCAGCTGGAGGCTTTAAGACAGGGGAGAATATGGGGAGTCTATGGAGGTGACCCAAGCTGAGATTCTTACCAGTAGGGGACATTGAAAATGAAGTGGCCATCTTCTGTATCCAGACAGTACTTTCAGTGGAGGAATAGAGACAAAACCCACCTAAAAAACTTTCAACCCCAAAGCAGTCCTACTTACAAGATGCATGGAGATAAAAATGGAGTAGATGCTGAGGAAACAGTCACCAACCAATGACTGCCCTTCTTGAGACCTATCCCATGTGAAACAACCAACCCCAGACACTGTTAATGAGACTCTGCTATGATTATAGACAGAAATCTACTGTAACTGTCTCCTGAGAGGCTTCATCCAGCAGCTGATAGAAACAGATGCAGAGACAAACAGCCAAACATCACGAGGAACATCAGGAGAAGTGAGAGATAGAATTGAGCAAGTCAGAATGGTCTAGGACACCACAAGAAGACCTACAAAGTCAACTAACCTGGGCCCATGGGAGCTCACAGAGACTGAACCACCAACCAATGAGCATGCAGGGGCTGGACCTAGGCCCCTACACATTTCTGGCAGATGTGAAGTTGGTCTTCATGTCAGTCCCCTAACAGTTGGAGTGGGAGGCTGTCTCAGACTCTGTTGCCTGCCATTTAATCCCCTTCCTCTACCTGGACTGCCTGATTGATCCTCAGAGGGAAAATGTGCTTCGTCTTGCTGAAACTAGATATCCCAGGGTGGGGTGGTACCCAAGGGTGACTTCTCTTTCTACGAGGAGAAGGGAAGGGAGTAATGGGGGAGAGATTTTTAAGGACAGGACTGGGAGAACAGCAAGGGGGCTGCTGTTGTGATGTAAAGTGAATAAAAAAAATAAATTATTGAAAAAAATCATAGTGCTACTTTTAATTGGTGATATTGTCTCTATTATTCACACCTAGAAGGCAAGTTTTGACCAATTTCTTATGACATTGCTCTTCTCTTTGCTACTTATTTTTTTTATTCATGCCATGTCCCTTACAATCTCTTCCCCATCTATCTTGAAAATCTAAACATAAAACTCGTGGATGTGGGGTATGTTCAGACGCCAGTATAAATATTTGCCTTCTAAGTAAATCATTTTTTTCATGTCTTGTCTTTCCATGAGTATCTAAAACAGCTTTGGGTTTATTACTTTTAAGTATGTTCTAAAATTTAATTATTATGTAAAATGTGACCATCTTGTTTAAAAGAGACATGTGCTATTTAAAGAGGAAGTATAAGACAGAAGACACATTCTTGAGGAACTGAAATATCGGACAAGAGAAACAGAGATCTAGAAAATTACAGATCCAGAGGAATTTTGTAGAACTCAGATAATGCAAGGAACTTGATTCCAAAGTCTAGTAGATTCAGCAGTAAGGCTACTTGATGAATGATGGCTGGGGCTTCCTAACATATTCCTGTAAAGAGTTTATTGGAAATTAGACAAGAGACCTTTATGTGTTATATTCTGGAATAAAATTTGTCAGTATTTTGTTTATATCCTGGGGTTGAGTGATCATTTTCCTGGAGAGATATGAATGAGAATCTATTCACCCAAATACAGAGCACACCACAGACCAACCAAGTATGGATGCCACCAAAGTCCAGCTTGGTGAATCATGAGCTTCATTGTGGTTCCTTATAGGAATATATGTGAAGGGGTACTTACAGGGGCAGAAATGACTCAGACTGATACATCAACAAAGCTCATCAGAACATGGCTGACAGCTCTCAAAAGCTGGAAATCTGGAACACACTGCACAACCTCCAGCCATTTCAACAGATTAGAGACTGCCCTTTCCAGGTAGCTCCATTGATCAAAGCCAATTCTGGAAGCTTGGCTTTTGTTTCTTCTATGCTGTTTGGCTGGATTTTATTTCTTATAGGTTGCTGAGATTTTCTGGGGGTCCTCTTTCAGCAGTCTTTACTATATACTCTTAAGTGAGTTGCCTAGAGAATCTTGTCAGTTTCAGGAACTTCCTGAAACTATTTTGAGTTGCTAACTTCCTGTTTCAAGGAGTTTCCCTGCAGTAGCTCACTTCCTCTTAAAACTTCCTGCTGTTTCACCTCCCTGTAAACATCTGTCTTTAAAATGTTTCCCTCCAAAATGAAAGTTTTAATCTCAGAGAAAACTGTTACACAACAGCTGAGCTTTATTATGACTGAACCTAGAAGATATATGCTAAATTAATTCACTGAAAAATATCTCAAGACAGCAGAATGTTTTAGCTGTGGCAGTTATTTCTGGCTGTTTAGTTTTTACAGTTGAAAATTAGGATTGTAAAATGCAGACAGAAAATATTTGGAATGACATGCCATTTGGGCCAGAAAAGGAGAAAGTTTAAAGTTGTAGATAAGGAGCCTGTGGTTGTTAGATAGACTAGTGTCATTAAATAAATTTCAGACATTCTATATTGAGACAATAAGAAATTTTGCAGACTTCACTGCAGGGTAAAAAAAATTGTAAACTATTGTGAAAGACTTCCTCTTGAGAAGGCAGAGATTCTAAGAACCCGACGTGCACAATGCTGCCTCTAGGAATGTTTTCTTAGAGTAAGACACAAAATATTTAGAGGCCACTGTAACTATACCACATGATGCTGGGCTTGCAGTCATGCAAAATGTAAGCATTACGTGACCAGGCAAACTTTTACCAAGATCCTAAAGATACGCCTAGGAAGCCAGGTAATAGGGAACAGAATTGGATCCCCTGTGGGGATATCCTGGAGAGGCAATGTGTGAAGCTGTGAGAATAAAGGCATAGCTGTACTAAGATATTAGTCATGACAGGTGGGTGGGAATTCGCCAAGGAGTTGACTGGAGTCAGCCAAAGAGAGAGACCACATAGACTGTAGGAAGGCTGCAGGAGTGGGGCTAGGCAAGATCACTGGGACGAATATCACAACACTGTGTGTACTGGATACTAGGCATGAGAACGTATAATTTAGTGTTTCCCCTAGTGTGCTCCAATTCTTTCTTATAATTCTCATACCCCTATATTTTGCTTAACTTTTTGATTGGGAAGATTATATATTGTAATTTTATGTGCATAGGTGTTTTGCCTGCATGCATATCTGTGTACTACATGCATGCTTGGTGCTGGTGGAGGCTAAAATAGAGCATTGGATCCCCTGACATTTGTGACACCAACATGTTGGAGCTGGGAATCTAGCCCAGGGCCTCTAGAAGCATGGCCAGTGCTCTTAAGAGCTGAGCCAGTCCCCCAGATACTGTATAATTTGAGGATGGGAACATTTGTGTTTTGGAAGTATAACACTTGCTTAATTTTATAGAGACTCACAGCTGAAAGCTCTCCCAGAGTCTATGAGAAGACTTTGAACTTAAGGTTGAACAATGTTGGAACTGCTAAGACTACAGAAACTCCCAACTTCAATTAAATTCCTTCTGTGTTCCATTTGGAGACCATGGTACTAAACTGATAAGAGGTGTACCAATGATATGAAGGTTAATCTTCATTGTCATCTTGACTAGACTTAGAACAGCCTAGGAGATTGGCAATATACCTCTCCAGATGTGTCTGTGAAGTGATGAGTGTGGGTAACACATCACATGATCTAGGGGACTGTATATAATACAAAGGGAAAAAAGAGAAAGGCAAATGGTCAACCACATTCCTTTCTTTGCTGTGAAGTTGCCTCACCACACACATGCTCTATGAGCATGATGTTCTAGCTCACAACAGTCTCCAAAATATAAACTAAGTGACTGTGAACTGAATCCCCTGGAACCACCACCAAAATAAGTACTTTTCCCTTGAAACAAATTATTTTATATTTTCCTATACATGACAAACATTTTATAATTTTTTTAAAGGGAGATATCTCATTGTTATAAATGCACATAGAGATTTTAGTGATAGCACATGCTGGTGAGGATGTGAAGCAAGGGGGACATTCCTCCATTGCTGGTGGGAGTGCAAACTGTTACACCACTTTGCAAATCAATGTGGTGGTTTCTCAGAAAACTGGGAAGAGTTCCATCTCAAGACTCAGCTATACCACTATTGGACATATACCCAATAGATGCCCCATTATACCACAGGGACACTTGCTTAACTATGTTCACAGCAATTTTATTCATAATAGCCAGAAACTGGAAACAACCTAATATCCCTCAATTGAAGAATGGATAAAGAAAATGTGGTACATCTACACAACGGAAATATTCAGCTATCAAAAAACAAAGACATGAATTTTGCAGGCAAATGAATGCAACTTAAGAATATCATCCTGAGTGGTGTAACCCAGACCCAAAAGGACATGCATCATATGTATTCATTTATAAGTGGATATTAGCCATAAAAAAAAAAAACCAGGATATCTATGCTGCACTCCACAGACCCAAACAAGCTAAACAAGAAGGAAGGCCCAAAGGAGGATGCTTGAATATCACTTAGAAGGCAGATAAAACAGCCATAGGAGGCAGATGGAGGGATGGACCTGGGTATGAGAGGGGATGGGGAGGGGAATGGAGCTGTTCAGGATCAGGTATGGGGAGAGACAAAAGAGAGGGCAAGGGGGCCAGGAAAATGAATAGGAATCTGTAACTGGTGTGAGTAGGGTTTGGGGAGCATCTCAATGGCATGCCAGGGACCTGAGATGAGGGAAGTTCTTAGGAAACAAAGGGACCTGAGCTGAGACTAACAGCATTGGGGATATGGACCATGATGAGGCCACCTCCTGTAGAGTGATAGGGATACCAACTCACCCACAAAAGTTTCAAACACAAATTTCTTCTGTCTACAAGAAATGTAGGGATGGGGATAGAGTAGAAACCGAGAGAATGGCCAACCAATGACAGGCCCAACTTGAGATCCATCCCATGAGCAAGCACCAATCCTTGACACTATTAATGATACTCTGTTATGCTTTCAGAAAGGAACCTAGCATAACTGTTCTCTGAGAAGCACCACCCAGCAGCTGACTGAAACAGATGCAGAGACTCACAGCCAAACATTGGATAGAGCTTGGGGAACCTTACAGAAGAGTTCAGGAAAGGATTGAGGGCCCTGGAGGGTATAGGGACACCACAGGAAGACCAACATAGTCAACTAACCTGGACCCTTGGAGATGCTCAGAGACTGAGCTACAAATCAAAGAGCATACATGGCTAGACCTAGTCACCCTTACCCCTCGCACATATGTAGCAGATGTGCAGGTCTGTCTTCATGCGGGTTCCATAACAACTGGAACAGGGGCTATCTCTAAAGCTGTTGCCTGTCTCTGAAACATAGTCCCCTAATTAGGCTGCCTTGACTAGCCTCAGTGGGAAAGGATGTGCCTAGCCCTGCAGAGACTTGATGTGCCAGGGTGAGAAGACACCCAGGGAGGAGCTCCACCCTCTCAGAGGAAAAGAGGAGGGGAGAAGGAAGGGACTGTATGAAGGCGGGACCAGGAGGAGTGCAGCAATAAGGATGTAAAGTGAATAAATTTTATAAACTGCACATAGAGAGTCACACATGCAGATCTATTTTCAGTTGATTGAGAATATAAAGTCACCAAGGCAAATTTTAATATATTTAAAAGATACTTAGCAAAGGAATGAAATGTCTGTCCCAAAAGATTTTTAACTAAAAGATACAAAAATCATATTTAAAAGAAAATACTTGTGAAGCCTATTAAGTTATCTATTTATGGTCACTGCCAATCCATAAGCAAAATACAGACAACCTCTTAGAACAGGTGGAAATATGAAAAAGGTCTGTAAGAAAAGGAAGCCAGTGTGACTCATCTGTGTGAGAAGGTGCCTTTTCTCCTGGTTAGAAGACCATATGGAGTACTGTTTTATTTATTTATTTATTTATTTATTTATTTATTTATTTATTTATTTAATTTGTTTTTTCAAGACAGGGTTTCTCTGTGTAGCCTTGGCTGTGGAGTACTGTTTTATATTTATCAGATAATCCATAGTAATCCAGACAGAGCACTAGATGCTATGCCATAGAGAGACCAACCAGCAATTTAGAGTCACTTCTCAAGTGTAAATAAAGCTGAGGCATGTTGTATTTTATAATTCTACTCCTATGTGTACATGCTAGAGAAACTTTCATGTGACTAAGGGCTTTTCCACCAAAATTTCCCCCCAAAAATGACTCTGAGAATGAATTATTTCTGGACCTAGGCCATAAGCTAGGGTTTGTCCCCCAACCAGCTAGTAACTTATTTAACCTATTTATTCTAATCTGTGAATTCCACAGGGATGGTAACATCTTCTCAGTCTCATGTATCTGTCTCCTAAGAGACCTTTTATTTGATTTTTTTTTCTGATGAACAGTGGGGCCAGAAATAGGGGTGCACACCTCCAATCACAGCATATGGGCCAGCTAAGAGCTACATAATGAGACCCTAGCATAACAAACAAACAAACAAACAACTAACTACCAAACTCAGATGTATAATAGGTTCTATTTAAAGGAAAGTCAGAGAATGTTAGTGAAAATGAGCAGTATAGGCAAGTGTTAAAACTGGACAGTGCCTTTCTGAATTACTTAACATAAGACTATTCGTATTCAAGGTGTGTCCAATAAATACACATGTAATTCTTTAACATGCTTGTGACTCTCATACTTTAATTCAGCATCAATGATACTTTTCTTTGAACTAGACATGATCTGAATTTTAAATTGAAGTTTTAGTCACTCCAAAGCCAACTTCAAAGACTGGTGAGTCGGGTTGAAAACACAAGAATGTGTTGGCACAGGAAGATATGGGAGACCTGAGCACACAGTATGTTGTACTGGGCAAGCGCAACAGAGCCTTACAAAGTCCATCTAGCAGTACTATAGCTTCGTATGGCTCCCTCCATACCCTAAACTCTTGCAGGACTGTACCTAAAGACAGATCCTTTGAGGAAGCAACTAATTTTAATTAAGAACATATGGGTATCCTTGTGGAGACAAGGGACAGGGAGGAGGTATGAGATGTGGAACAGTTGAGCAGGTGGATGTGGGGGGGATGGGAATAAAATCTGGAGTGTAAAAACAAAAGACAAACTTAAAAAAAATAAAATTACAAAATGGATATATTTAACATGTTAAAGTTCTAGGATTTAATTAATCTATATTTATTAAATTTCATTTCTATTCTATATTAACTAGTGTGTGAATTAATCCCTTTTACTGTTGTTTTACTGTCTTTTCTACCTTACTCTTATATTTTAATTTTATACTCCTGTAATTATCCCACCTATTTCATTATTAGGTAAAAGTAAACTGTCACACACTTGGTTTGTCTGTTGTCAAGACAATGCTTATTGTCATGTGCCCAGTGAATCACTGAAGCATGCCAAATATATACTGTTCTAGATACAAAAAAACAAAAACAAAAACAAATATATGGTTAGATATAATATCCTCTCTGTCTCTCTGTCTCTGTCTCTCTCCCTTCCTTCTCCTTGTCCTCCTCCTCCTCTTCATTCTCCTTTCTAGGGGAAGCCAGTTAAAATATCATAAACCATAAAAAAGCACTCTGTTCAATGAGGCTGAGTGACCAGAAAGGACAAATGAAGTCTCTTGGAAAGACAGATCACATTACTAAGTGAATGAACTCAAAAATGGGTCCTCCACTCACACTCTGGCCTTCAGATGACAGATACCATGAGCTTGAATGACATCATCATGAAAGATCTTGAGAAAGAGTCACCTACTGTAGAAAAACACGGATAAATTCCCTTCTCCTTCCAAGTGTGAAAAGAAATTAGGCAATAAAGGTAAAAATGTAAATCGTAAAAACATCTAGTGTTCTTTTCACAATTCCACATAATAAAAAGGTATGTGTGGTTCTAAAGTCTCTATAGACAAGATAGTGCAAGACAGCTGATGTCTCTCTCTCCTTAACCCCTTTGTAGCAGTCTTGCTACATAGCCCAAAGTAGGCTTGAACTCAAGCTCTTCTTGCCTCAGCCTGAGTCTGCAGGTATGCACCACTGCCCATGGCATGTATCTGGAGGATATCATCCTTAGTGAGGTAACCCAATCACAAAAGAAGTCACTAGATATGCACTCACTGATAAGTGGATATTAGCCCAGAA
>NC_034592.1:90339260-90400152 GCF_900095145.1 Mus pahari | reverse complement strand
ATATGAACTAACCAGTACCCCCTGAGCTCGAGTCTCTAGCTGCATATGTAGCTGAAGATGGCCTAATCGGCCATCATTAGGAAGAGAGGCCCCTTGGTCTTGTAAACTTTATATGACCCAGCACAGGGGAAGGCCAGGGTCAAGTAGTGGGGGTGAGTGGGTACGGGAGCAGGGGTGGTGGGGGGTATAGGGAACTTTCAGGATAGCACTTGAAATGTAAATAAAGAAAATAATAATAAATAATTAAAAAAGAAAATCAAGTAGGCATACTGTAATGTATTTAAATGGTTAGTATCTTTACAATTAAATCTTTACAATTAAAAATATTTAATTAAACTTTTGATTTTGTTGTTGTTAGACTAAAATAACATTTTCCTAAAGAGATTTGAAGCCAATTCAATACTGTGACCTTTTATCCTTCTTTCCTGTTGGATGTTCTCTCTGGTAAAGTCTTTGAAGACTGTTGTCTAAATTCTGTATAGTGCTTAGATACATACTTTGAAGAGCAAGGAGTCCTTTGTTGTTGATTCTAAACTTGTGTTGTATGTCTACTTTGTAGACAAAAATAAATGCTTATTGACCATAAATAAATAAATAAATAAATAAATAAATAAATAAATAAAAGAGTCACCTACTGAGGCCATCCAAAATCCCTGATTCTAAGAAAGTTAGACCATCATCTGATTCTTATATTCAGTCATTAAGTTTAAGGTAGCTTTCACTTGTTACTAATGCACCATTCCAGTCAAAACTATCTTTAATAAAAGAAACTCTGGGGGAATCACCATTCCTGACCTCAAGCTGTACTACAGAGCGATTGTGATAAAAACTGCATGGTATTGGTACAGTGATAGACAGGTAGATTAATGGAACAGAATTGAAGAGCCAGAAATGAACCCACATGCCTACGGTTACTTGACCTTTGACAAAGGAGCTAAAACCATCCAGTGCACAAAATACAGCATTTTCAACAAATGGTGCTGGCACAACTGGCAGTTAGCATGTAGAAGAGTACGAATTGATCCATTCTTATCTCCTTGTACAAAGCTCAAGTCTAAGTGGATCAAAGAACTCCACATAAAACTAGAGACACTGAAACTGATAGAGGAGAAAGTGGTGAAAAGCCTCAAAAAATGGACACAAGGGGAAAATTCCTTAACAGAACAGCAATGGCCTGTGCTGTAAGATCAAGAATTGACAAATGGGACCTCATAAAATTGCAAAGCTTCTGTAGGGCAAAAGACACTGTCAATAAGACAAAAAGGCCACCAAAAGATTGGGAAAGAATTTTTACCAATCCTAAATTTGATAGGGGATTAATATCCAATATATACAAAGAGCTCAAGAAGCTGAACTCCAAAAATTCAAATAACCCCATTAAAACTGGGGTACAGAGCTAAACAAAGAATTCTCAACTGAGGAGCCCTGAAGGGCTGAGAAGCACTTGAAAAAATGTTCAACATCCTTAATCATCAGGGAAATGCAAATCAAAACAACCCTGAGATTTCACCTCACACCAGTCAGAATGGCTAAGATCAAAAATTCATGGGACAGCAGATGCTGGCGAGGATGTGGAGAAAGAGGAACACTCCTCCATTGCTGGTGGGATTGCAAGCTTGTACAACCACTCTGGAAATCAGTCTGGCGGTTCCTCAGAAAATTGGACATAGTACTACCAGCAGATCCAGCAATACCTCTTCTAGGTATATATCCAGAAGATGTTCCAACTTGTAATAAGGACACATGCTCCACTATGTTCATAGCTGCCCTATTTATAATAGCCAGAAGCTGGAAAGAACCCAGATGTCCCTCAACAGAGGAATGGATACAGAAACTGTGGTACATTTACACAATGGAGTACTTACTACTCAGCTATTAAAAACAATGAATTTATGAAATTCTTAGGCAAATGGATGTATCTGGAGGATATCATCCTGAGTGAGGTAACCCAATCACAAAAGAAGTCACTAGATATGCACTCACTGATAAGTGGATATTAGCCCAGAAACTTAGAATACCCAAGATACATCTTGCAAAACACAAGAAAACCAAGAAGGATGACCATCGTGTGGATACTTCATTCCTCCTTAGAATAAGGAACAAAATACTCATGAAAGGATATAGGTACAGAGACAAAATTTAGAGCTAAGATGAAAGGATGGACTATCCAGAGACTACCCTATCCGGGAATCCATCCCATCATCAGCCACCAAACACTGCTTGTGGACGTTGTACATCGTGGTGCGGAGCCTAGTGCGCACCACGATGTACAACGTCCACAAGCAGGGGGTCTGCAACCCTATAGGTGGAACAACAATATGAACTAACCAGTATCCCCAGAGCTTGTGTCTCTAGCTGCATATGTAGCAGAAGATGGCCTAGTCAGCCATCGCTGGGAAGAGATGCCCCTTGGTCTTGCAAACTTTATATGTCCCATACAGGGGAACGCCAGGGCCAAGAAGTGGGAGTGGGTGGGTAGGGAAGCACGGTGGGAAGCAGGGTGGGGGGGAGGGTATAGGGGACATTCGGGATAGCATTTGAAATGTAAATGAAGAAAATATCTAATAAAATAATTTTTAAAAATCTTTAAAATGTACTGCTAAAGGTACCTATTTGTCCTAATGCCAACAACTTTTCTATTCTAATACTTCATGACCATCATCGAATCAGATGAAACATAATCAGGACCTCAAGAGAACTCAATATTCTATAAGCATGACTTTAAGAGCAATCAATCTTAATATTTAATCTTCTACCCACCAGTATTTCTAATGGAAATTTTTATAGAAGACCCTCAATTGCGATTAAAGTTTGATTATCCTTAGTTCCAGAAAAGTCTGCATTTCTTGATCCTCTATAAGCTATATTTAGCATTAGAAAGTTTCCTTGTTTTGTTTTTAGAAATGTTGGTCAGGCCTTCTTACTAAACAGCTTTTAGCTCTATCAAAGATTGCTTCTGAGTAATAACAGGTTTTCACTGAAAACCTTCATCTTTCCTTCCCTCCAGCTTATCAGCTGCTCCTCTGTTCTCTCCAGCTGCTCATATTAGTACTTACTTGATATTCTCTCTCTCTCTCTCTCTCTCTCTCTCTCTCTCTCTCTCTCTCTCTCTCTCTCCCCCTTCTTAGAGGGGGAACAAAATACCAATGAGAGGAGACATAGAGACTGAAGAGAAGGCCATCCAGAGACTGCCCCACTGGATCCATCCCATATAGAGTTACCAAACCCAGACACTATTGTGAATGCCAAGATGTGCTTACTGAAAGGAGCTTGATATAGCTGTCTCTTGAGAGGCTATGCCAGTGCCTGACAAATACAGACTGAGCACAGGCTCCCCAATGGAAGAGTTAGAGAAATGACTGAAGGAGCTGAAGGGGTTTGCAGCCCCATAGGAGGAACAGCAATATCAACCAACCAGAGCTCCTAGGGACCAAACCAGCAACCAAAGGGTACACATGGAGGGATTCATGGCTCCAGCTGCATATGTAGCAGAGGATGGCTTTGTTGGACATCAATGGGAGGAGAGACCCTTGGTCCTGTGAAGGCTGGATGCCCCAGTGTAGGAGAATCCCAGAGCAGGGAAGCAGGAGTGAGTGGGTGGAGGAACACCCTCATAGTAGCAGGGGGATGGGGATGGGATGGGGGGTTTTCAGTGGGGAAACCAAGAAAGGAGACAACATTTGAAATGTAAATAAAGAAAATATCTTTCACTTGTTTGGTTAGAGTTACCCCAAGATATTTTATATTATTTGTGGCTACTGTGAAGGTAATTGGTTCCCTAATTTCTTTCCCAGCCTGTTTATCATTTGTATAAAGGAAGGCTACTGATTTATTTTAGTTAATTTTATATCCAGACACTTTGCTGACATTTATCACCTGGAGAAGTTCTCTGGTAGAATTTTTAGGTTCTCTTATGTATACTATCATATCATCAGCAAATAGTGTTACCTTTATTTATCCTTTGCCAATTTGTATCCCCTCAATCTTTTTGTTGTTGTTGTTGTCTTATTGCTCTAGAGTGCTACATTGAATAGATATGAGGAGAGTGGGCATTCTGGTCTAGTCCCTGATTTTAGTGGGATTACTTAAGTATGTCTCCATTTAATTTGATATTGGCTGTTGGTTTGCAATAAATTGTTTTCATTATATTTAGGTATGGGCCTTGAATTCCTGATCTCTCCAATACTTTTAACATGAAGGGGTGTTGTATTTTGTCAAAAAAATTTTTTTCTGCATCTAAGGAGTTTGTTTATATAGCGGATTTTGTTAATGTATTTTAGTATATTAAACCAACCTTGCATCCCTGGGATGAAGCCTACTTGATCATGGTGAGGACATCCTGAGTTTTGCAGGCAAATGGATGGAACTAGAAAATAGCATTCTGAGTGAGGTAACTCAGACCCAAAAGGACATGCATGGTATGTATTCACTAATAAGTGGATATTAGCCAAAAAAAAAAATGACATAATACCCAAGATACAGTCCACAGAACTCAAAAATGTCAATAAGCTGAAGGGTCCAAGTGAGGACCTGTTAGGGTCTAGCAGCCAACCTTGCTTCTTTGCATAGTCTATCTTCTTTTTGGGTGTGCAAAAGAAGAGGATTCAGGTAGCCTCAGCAAAAAGGATTTTCTCACAGGCCTTCTCAATGCATCCTGCGATTTCATCCCTGATAGTATCCAGCAGGATGTCAATTTCATATGGTATATAACTAACCTTTATGTCACTTCTAATTTAAGTGACTCGTGACCCTCCATTTGACCTTAAAAGTATATCCAAACTATCAAAATCTACAGGCACCATTAGCAAAATAAAATGATAGAAGATGTCGGAGTTAATGAGAACTTGTGTTCCTCTCTGTTTCCTTCCCCTAATCAGTCATACTAGATTAGCATTTGCATTAATCCAGTACGAACTCATCTTAAGTCGATCACACCTGCAAAGACTCTATTTCCCAATAAGTTCACATTAACAGGCTTTGAGAGTTTGCATTTTAGCATGCCTTCTTGAGGACACAAGTCAACCTGTAAGACCTTTACTAGTTGATGCCACCTTATTTTTTTAATGTGTCCCCTAATATTAAATTCTACAGCACATGAAGATATGGACCTTGTTAGTAGCTATATAGCAATTTACCTAGTGTCCTCTAAACACACACACACACACACACACACACACACACACACACACATACACACACACACACTTTTTATCTACCCAACTACCCAACTATATATAAGTACTGCAATGACAGCAAAGATTTTTTTCCCTTTATTAGGGCTTGTGAGAGACACATATGCTGGGTACTTAAAAGTGACTACAAGAAAGCTCAGGTGAATGACATCCTAAAAGGTAAACATTTGATGACTAGGCTCTACAAGGATTTATCCATCATAACAACCTTTTAGTGAGCTAGGAGGAGCTTCCCCTAATCAGTCAAAGCAGGAAGACCCAAAGTAGCATTAGATTATCAGTGCCACACAGCCAAAGCACTACTTTAAGGAAATACCAAGAACAAGAAACAATAGTCTTGGCCCTAAGAGTAGAGATAATTGCATGGCAGGGAGGCAATCTAGTCTTCAGCTTCATGTCCAGCTATCCAGAAGTGAGACCAGTCTCTGCCTTAGTTTATAATTATGGACAAAGAAGTTATCATTAGAATTGTATTGTTTTTTCCAAAATAAAGTGCATGTATATATCTCTACATATGTACAATATGGTGACTTGACCTCTAATTAAAGCAAAAGCTTATGGTTATCAGGCGTTTAAACCAACAGATGACAGTACAATATAAACTTTAGAACAAGAGGGTAATTGTCTGCTGTCACCATTCCATCATGGACAATCAAAGTAGAACAAAGGACAATGAGGAAGACACTAAGTAAGTGTAAAAACAGTAAAAGCAGGAAGGAAGGCCAGAATAGAAAAAGGAGAGAGATGGGAAGAGAACATTTGAAGAGAAAGAAAACAGCCTCGGTGCTGAATCTAGGGACACACAATCACAACTTTATAAGAATAAGTACACACGAATGACTCATATTGTATGAGTCTACAATGTATATCGTCATTCTGTATTAACAAGTGAAATTTACTTTCACCATGAAAACAATAATACCAGAAAAATAATTCATGCGTTGAAATATATATTTAAATTTCACATATTAAAAATAGCATAGTCAAAAACTCTGACCCATAATTGTTCCTGTCTGAAAGAACTGCAAGGACAACAATGGAGAATAGCTTGAGGAAAAAGAGGTCCTGTGATAGGCCCAAATTGGGATCTAGCTCAAGGGGAGTCCCCAAGGCCTGCTACCATTACTGAGGCTATGGAGTGCTCACAGAAAGGGACCTATCATGACTGCCCCAAAAGATCCAACAAGCAGCTGAAAGAGTCAGATGCAGATATTGGCACCCAACCAAGGGACAGAAGCTGCTGACCACTGTGGTTGAATCAGGGAAAAGCTGGAAGAACTTGAGGAGGAGGGCGACCCTGTAGGAGGACCAGCAGTCTCATCTAACCCGTACCCCAAGACCTCTCAGACTACCAACCAGGCAACATACATCAGCTGATATGAGGCCACCAACACATATTCAGCCTGGCCTGGACTCAGTCAGAGAAGATGCACATAAACCTCAAGAGACTGGAGGCCCAGGGCGTGGGGAGGTCTAGTAGGCTGGGGGGTGGTGGGAGGATGGGCACTTCCTCATGGAGATGGGGGGAGGAGGTATGGGATGAGGAACAGTCAGAGGGGTGGACTGGGAGGGGGATAAAATCTGGATTGTAAAAAGAGATTAAATAAAATTTAAAAATAATTATAAAGAAAATTATTTACATTGAACTTAATATGCAAAGTGTTGGTCTCTTGTATATAACCAGTAGGTTTAGATATGCTTTTTAAAACTCCAGCGATTCGCCAGGCGTGGTGGCACACACATTTAATCCCAGCATTTGGGAGGCAGAGGCAGGAGGATTTCTGAGGTCAAGGCCAGCATGCTCTACAGAGTGAGTTCCAGGACAGCCAGGGCTATACAGAGAAACCCTGTCTTGAAAAAACCAAAAAAAAAAAAAAAACCCAACCAAACAAACAAACAAAAACAACAACAAAAAAAACAAAACCCAAAAACAAAAACAAAAATAAACAAACAAACAAAAACCACACACAATTAAAGCATATCTATGTGAGGTTGTACTCAATAAGTACAAGGTAAGACAAGTTATCCTTTTGAACATCTACCAAATTGTGAGTGTGTGTGTGGGGGGGGAGTTGTGTATGTGTGTGGGGTGTGACCCAGCTATCTAAACACTTAATTCAGACGAAATCTGGGAAGAAATTCTTCCTTTCTTCATATTTCTTACCAATGAGTACAACCCTACATCAAATAATAATGTGAGCCACAAGTATTATAAACATGGTTATAATTTCTGCAAATGAGTGAAGTTCTAAAATGTATCTCAAGAAACTCTTCTTAAAAAGAATGAAGGTGAGTGAGTGAGAACCCTTAACGACACTTAGTTCATGATGACAAGAACTAGGAATGACCTAAATATATAAACCTTTGTGATCATAAATTAAGATATATTTTAACTTCATAGAATGTCATAAAACCAATAAAATTATCATTATAAAGTTTATGTTAAGTCATATGAAATCTTTATATAACAAGAGTTGGGAAAAAATAAGAGAACAGAAGTATAAGGCACATGAATTATAACTAAGTAAAACTGGATATTCCTATGGATTATAATACACCCAGACAGTAAGAAATAAAAAGCAATGGGTATTATCTATGGGTATTATGTAGGAAATAAAAATTAGTCCCTGAACTAACCCTCAAAGTCTTAAAGGGATATATCAAAGTCAATATTGCAAGTTAGCCATGGTGGACATGGCTGCAGTCCCAACACTCAGGGAGCCAAAGCAAGAAGATTACAAGTTCAAGACAAGCTTGGGCTATCTAATGCATTCTGGGACACCCTGTCCCAGATAAAATGAAAGCAACAAAACAAACCAAAAATTAATACTGTAATATACAAAGTACGATATTGATACTAAAAGTGAAATTTTCATTAGTAGGAATTATAATGTTTTAAATTCTTATTAGTTATGCTCTAATTAATATATTTATCATTGTTTCCTATATTATAAAATTTACATGTTCATTATAAAATAGCAAAGAAAGAAAGAGAACATGATGGAGTCAGAGTTAAATTTCACTGTCCCAGCACCTCCTAACCACTTCACTACCATGATCACTGCTTGCTCTAGTTACATTCACATGGGTACATTCCATTCTGAGGGTCTCGTCAGTTTAAATTACAGAATAAGCAAATCCCTGTGCTGCAAAGAACTCTGAGAAATGATATTTAATCTTTTATGATCTTACACTGTTCAGATGCAATTCACTTAGCAATGTCCCCATAGGCCCATACTTCATTTCCAAATCTTTATTAGCTTTAATTTCACAGCAGTAAATATTGTTGTCTTGATTTTTATTAACTTCTCTGTTGTAAATTCCTCATATGTCCTTAGATTTTGAAGCTGTAATGTAATAATGTAAGTCAGAGGCACTGTTGCCATAGATGGGGCTTTATGACTGAACATAAACTGTGTTATCTGTAGTCCCTTGGGCAAGTGCTCAAGAATGAATTTTATCAGTACTTTTAAAGGAGGAATCTAGAGCTTAAGACTGTTTAAGAGCTTGACCCAGGCATGGTGGATCAGCACTCAAGACAATTGTCATGCGTTGGATGCCCAGCCTGGAAAACAGTGAGATTCCTCCCAAGTCAAAAGCAATACAGAAGACCACCATAGAATGTGTACCGAGGTTTTCCATAACAGGAGCTCCTGATAGATACACTTTTCCCCAAAAGAGTCTAAGATGAAGTTCCCAGTTCATCTCCTAAGGGAAAGAAAGGTGGAAAATGCACTGCTGTGAATTAAAAAGCTAAAAACTTTCTAAAATCTCTTAGCCACACTACACATACCTACCATTATAGATTTCAATAAATATTGAATATTTGAAACTGCTAAGCATTATTAGTGAAACGAAACACTGTGGAATAAAAGCTGTAAAATGTAAAATTCTGGGGTAGTTGTGAGGCCATAGAGCCCTTGAGTATAAGGATAAAATGAACTAAGCAACTTTCCCTCTGTAGAGGAATATGTAGAACACAAAATGTAGCACTTTTAGGTGAAATAAAGGGTAAAGAATATAAGTATTCAGTGAGATAGTTGCTAATATGTTTATGACCATCCTCATTTTCCTGATAATGTATTTTTGTACTTAAACGAGTCATTTGTAACTACATTACGTAGTGAAAAGTACATATTTAAGTTCTCATCACAACTTTTTATGTCTGTGCAGTAAACATATGTGTCACAAAAGAAGAAACTGAGGCCAATTGTGTGTGAAAGGCACAGCCAAATCTGACATATGGTGTGGTGGGCCACAGTGAGCCCACAAGAATCTGGGCTATGGAACAAAACAATGGGGTACATGACTTAGAAAAAAGGTTTTTAGAATTTAATATTGTTGTCTAGAAATGAATAGCAGAATCATATAAAATGCACAAAGTCTCCAGTTTTCCTTTCATAATTCTTGACAAAGAAAGGAAGGAGAGTATTTGAAACCTATAATAAACCATCGTAATTCAAATATCATTTAAGCCCATTAATCTTCGGGAATTCATATGTGTATTTATCTGTGAAGGAAAGTATAAAAGCTCTGTTATTCTTTGAGACGTAAAAGAGATAAAAGCATAAAACCCAAAGAAAGGCCATAAATGTAGGAATTACAATATTACTGCCTTAATAACAATTCTTCACTAATAGAATACATGACATCGTACCTTTACAGAATAAAGACTGAACATAGCAGAAACCACACAATGGCTGCCACACTGTAGATCAATTTAGTTTAATATACCAGAGATGATCACTGATCCCAAGATGTTATGGAATTGTAAACTTAAGATATTGTGCTGCTTTTCAAGTTTATGTGACTATGATTATTTCATTTTCTTTTGTGCGTGCTCAAGTGTAGCTGTTATGTGACTACACATGAGAGAACCTGAAATTAATTTGTCTGTATGCGATCAGTGACTGCACAAATCCTTATGAGAGCTAACATGCTATGACAATAGTAATTTTGATAAAATTATAGCAAGTGCTGCAGTTCCCTGCCATCTGGCTGTCTCTTCCGAGAGACTTGAGGTGCTTTTATTTCTTATTTATTTACTTCAACCACTTTATTCTATAGTTTTAGAGCATGTAAATTACCATGAGGAAAGGCTTCAATGCTAAAGGAAGATTATCTCCATGTGTAAGAGCTGACATTTTCACAAAATTAGGATGTTTTAATCCCTCTTGAAAGAGATTACTCCAGAAAAAGTTGCATTTAGGAAGTTTCTTAATTCGCTTATTGCAAATTTTGTTATGTTCAATATTTAAAACACAAATAAACCTATTTATGAAATGTCCCCTTAAATTTTGTCTGTAGTAATATGGCACTAGATATTTAACTATTATTTGGATTTGTCTGTGTCAAATTATCTTCCATTTGGTTGCACACTTCCTCAGTTTCCCATCAGCATCAAGTTATTTTTCAGGAACTCTCACTACATCATTTGTATACTTTATGACCTGGATTTTTATCCACCATCAACTGTTCTGTTCTAGACAAAAAGAAATGAGCTGAAGAGTCAATCAAGCGTGATGGTGTACTCCTTCCTGCAATCCAACAAGGGCTGAAACAGGAGACTGACTGAGAGTTCAAGATGGCCTGGTCTACACAGAGAAACTTTGGCAAAAAAAAAAAAAAAAAAAAAAAAAAAATCAATAATTAATTAATGCATGGAAACTGTCCTTTTGGGGTTAAAAATTACTTTTAAATCCAAACATTTCTGTTTCATTTTGGTTGAGCAATATCTCTTTGTAGTTATGTTGCGTAATGTGCCTCCAGATTTCAAAAACACACAGGTCTACACTGGGCTCCAAGAGCACAGAGCTTAAGGTATCAGCCAAATCATTAAAAAAAAAATCCCTTTGAAAATGTATTGATGTTTAACTATTATCACAGGGGAAGTGGTTTTGGTCAGTATCTATTTCCCTGGTTTGGAAGAGAGAGCACTTGTTGAAGGCTTGGAAAGAGACCAAAGGATTGCAGAGGAGTGAGCAATGTGGACCAAACGGTTATTCAGAGGGCCATCGCCATTGTGTGGTCGGGACACTTGGCTGTCTAGACTGTGTTCCGCACCCTAGCACACGCTGAGGAAATTTGGAGCCTCTCTTGACTCAGTTGGCATAAATTTTTTCTTTTAGATGGTAGAAAACAACATACCAGCACTCCACTTGGAACTAATTCCTGTCTTTGCCGAAGCATGCTGGGTTGGAAATTAGTGTCAAATGACAAAATGCCATGACTTCTTAAGAGCTTCAGACTTGTTTTCTGTGCCCATGGTGCACCTGAGTTAAAGTTTCCAGAACTCAGACTTAGCTTGGTGCCACCACTGCCAGTCTTAGCTCAGTCGTAAAGAAAATCCTGCAGGTTATTATACCTGAGGTCTGAACGGACACATCTGGGAGGCACTGCTTATTTCCTTGTAATCCAAAGCAGGGATTTACTGCTATGATCTTTGCTGCAATATTATATAGTCTGTAAGATAAAATATTCACAGTCTCTGATTTTGGAAACTGTAAATGACATTTAATAGAGCTATCTGTTCCAGCAAGATGACACCCTGTGAAGTGACTTGTAGTCATCCAAGCTTGCTTTAAAAACTTTCTTAGTGTGAGCACATAATACCAAAGAATTGTTTTAATAATACAGACATCTCTGCATACAACCTGAAGATGTTTTCCTAGTGGCCCAATATTACCTCGTGCTTCTAGTACATGAATCATCTTGAAATGTCTGTCATGGCTTTTTGCCAGTTTTCGATTCTTTCTACACCTTACCTATCAAACACACCGAACAGAGAATACTTCGCACTGTTGCATAAACAGAATGTAGTGATTATGTAGTAAACCAGTTCCATTTTCATCACTTGCTCACAGCATGATAAGTCCCGGATAGATCAGAGGACGTTAAAAAAAGAGCTAGGATTTTTAACAATGTAGCAAATCTGTACTGGAGGATTCACAAGGTTACCTGTAATGTATCAATTTGACAGTTTTCTTCCTGGTGACATACACATACAAGACTTTCTTTTCACCTAAGGATGGAGTTGAGCATGGGGTTTTGACTCACTGGAATTTGTACCCTTGGCTCTGGACAGGATTCATCATCTCTGCATCTCTGGGGAGTTCTGCTCATCTAAAGCTAAGGCTGTGGCAAACTAAAGGCATAGCTAGAAACTCAGTGATCTTAAAGACTATCATCTACCCAGAGCAGCATGCAGTAAGTAGCATGCTCTCAATTTACGCCGACTGAACTAAGCTAAGTCAGGCTTGCCTTCAGCTGAACGCTGCCTTGCCAAGGATAAGGAACGTGTTACAGATTCCACATCTGACACGACTGTAAGGAAGGAATTGCTGCCTCTAACATGCCTTCAGCGACGAGGCATTCTGAGTCCTCTGTCCCACTTTCTAGCACCCTGCAGGAACAAGACTCAGCAGGTCTCTTCCTCTGCCGACTCCAAGGTTCACCCAATTTCCCTTTGAAATCAGGTGACTCTCTAAGGCAACAACCGAAAGCCATTCTCATTACATATTTCATAATCCTGGAAATAGAAGTTCATTTCAAATCATTTTTAAACGACATAAAGGGAATGGAAAGTGTGCTTCTAAATACCAGTACAAACACTTAAGCAGAGAAAAGTTTCCTTTTTCAGTTGTTGATTTCATGCTGAGTGGTGGTTCAGCCGGGAAGGTACCTGACACTCGGAGATGCTGCAAAGAGCAGCAGTTACAGGTAGCGGTGTGCAAATGCGTGCATTTGATGTGTCAAAGAAACAAAATTAATTTTATGAGCTTCTTATTATGTCATTAATTGCCTTAATTTTAGCAGCCATTTGTGTCAGATGCACTCAATTGTCTCAAGTCTCACACAAACTTTCGGATTTTATCACTTGCTGAAAAAAATGTTGGTCCTAACTGAATCCATGTGGAATTTTGTCCTTAACCTCCAAAATTCTACCCAACACATAGAATCATAACACAGATTTTGCTTTTTGCTTTTTTCTAAAAATGGGACTAGTGCTTATGTTAATTTTCAGTGAAAAAAATTGGCTTATGGTTTTTAAGATTTGCCCTTTCAAATCAGACGTTTCATTTTTCTTGCTAGAAAAAGAAATACTCCAGAAAAAATAGTGTATCTTTACACATTCATGATAGGAATTTGATTTACATGGCTTCTTCTATTCAGTCACACCGACAAAGGAAGCCCCCTTTCCCATAAGATGGTAATTTTCATAATGTACACTATTAAACTACTAAAAGCAAAATCATCAAAATTCTCCAATTCTACTTCAATTTGAAATAAAATGATATAAAATACAATTATTGTGGGAAAATACAGTTATTGTGGGTATCAACTTGAAAAGAAAAAAAAAAAGAAAAATTTGTATATACTTTGACCAGTGTCATGTATCTAAGTCATCCTTTTTGTTCTGGCAATTTTGAACCGCTCATCTTTCATAGGATTTCTTATGGCTATTTACATTTTCACTCAGTGAAAATCAATTACCTTCTTGCAATAAGCCTCATTTGCTACCTTTGAGTATAATAGAAACACCATTAGGATGATGACATTACCCAAAAGAAGGGCACCACACAGTTGGTAGACATAAATTAAGGACCCTTTCACACATGCATTAGAAATACTGCTGTGACTGAAATATGCAGAAAGCCTGTATCTATTAGAGCTATTAGTGTGTGGGGGTAAAGACTGGGGAGGGGGGAACATCAGTAGAGTGTGATCTACGACTTTGACAAAATTATGTATTTCCTTTTGGGCCAGTATCTGCCTTTGATGCAATAAGCCGGGGCCTCCAGCTGAGCTGCACTGGGAAATGCCACTGAGCATGGCCTGCGCGCTTCACTTCCCTCTGCCTAAGCAAGACACTGTCAGGAAGACAGTGTGTGCGCATTGCCAAACCCACTCCCCCTCTGTCACCCTGACCTCGGAGACTCTGCGGATGTCTGCCTGGGTGAAGCCTCCACTCATGCAGAAAGCAGCTCCTGCAGATCAATTCATGGGATTTAGGGACACTTAACTTCCATCCAGCCCATATCACCTTATTGGTATTTGAGGACTAACTCATTACTGAACATGAATGACCATAATATAGAGGGTTGTTTCTAGGGAAAGAAACAAAAAACACAAAACTAGTCTGGAAATTCCCTCCTTCTGAGACTAGAAAGCAGAGGAAGCCACATTCATATCTAGTTATTTTTACCTGAGTTCTTAACAATCCAAGTAAAACAAAATTATAACACCTCTTGACCCTCAGGGTGTGAGTGAAGGTTTTATACATTCTAAAATGGTGTTAAAGTTACTTACATGCTATAATTTTGCTGAATTGCTTTCAGAATCACCTATTTTTTCAGTCAGGATTACAAGGACAGAAAGAATGTGGGTTGTTCTTAAAAACAAAAACTTTGAATCATGAACACACAGATTTGTCAGTTCTTAAAGGTATAAATAAGATTGTGGGAACGAAAGATCTACAATAATTTTGGAAACCTTAGAAGAATTTGGAAATAGCATAAGCTAATGCTTCCTTTTGAAAGCACTTCAAACTTTATTGTTCGTAATACTATACTTTGAAAAATTATTTTTAAGAATCCACTAACGTAACATTGGTAAAATATCCAATATCAAAGAGCTGTTTGTGTAATTAATTAAGAATTAATAGGCTGATTTTAGAATCTTCTCCTTTTTGGGGAAAATTTAATGAATAGAATTTTTTAGAGATTTTATGCCACTCCTACAAGAACTTCAAAGTCATGATGCTAAAGGTCTCCCTGCAATAGTCACTTACTGAGTTTTGTGGGAGGGGAAAAAGAGAGCAGAGACCTCTATACATACAGTCCTGATTCCAGATCCCACAAGAGACGCAGAGGCCACATTTGAGCACTACAAAACAGTGTTTCAAATCATCTCACTGATCAGCACATTCTGGTTAGAGTTTTAAAATACAAAAAGGCAAGTATCTCTTAAATTAACATTCCATCTCAATCTTGATTTAACTAATATCCTATCCCTAGGACCATTTTTTGAAACTCATGGTGTGGCCCCTTTAACTCGGCAGTGAATATATTCTTCTTTTTTAAGTTATTAAAGACAAAATTAATTAGAGGACCTCATTCCACAAATGTATTGAGACATCTTTTACATGCTTGCAATTCTGACAGTGCTATTCTCCTGAGTGCTTAAAGCAACAGACAGTTGTAACAATGCATACAAATTCAGTTCTGGGGAGAGTCACGGTGGAGGGAGACTTCCTTCGTTCAAACTCCTTTTTACCTAGAACCTGGAATGTGGGGCTAAATCCAGATGAACTTAGCTCGCTGATTCCATTGCCTTGTCTTTTATATCTTTATATATCAGTCCAATAACTGAGAAACTCACAAAGTTCGTATGGGCAGGTATCTGAATGTAGTACTCCAGAACACTGCCCAAGAGTAATGATTCAGAAATACATATTCAAAAGGATAGAGTCTACAACAATTCATTTCTATCAATATTTTAACATAAATATTATGTGAGGTGGCACATCTTCATTTTAGTACATTATCTTGACTCTTGGGGAATTACTAGGTTCCCTAGTATTTTTTATAGTCAACCTGTTAGAACCTATTAGAATGCTTTAAAAGGGAGTTATGGTTTTATAATCAGGAAACAAAATAACACTTCAAGTTGCTATAATGTATGAGCCCCATAGAAAGAAATGAAGAGATGAATAGGGGAAAAAGACCAAGATAGTGTAAACAAACCTAAGGCGGAGAGGTATAATTGAGGTAACAGAGAACAAGCATGGAAACAAATGGTTAAATAGATTTGGTATAACTCCTTTCCTGGGTGATATGGAGTTACAGGGATAATTTTCTTTTCTTTTTCTTATTTTAATTAACTTAATAAAGTGGGCTTAAAGGCTTATATGAGAAGAAAATCAACTCAAATTGCCTCCAAGGAGATTTCATTTCTCTTAGTTAAACAAATCCTGCAATTAGGCAGATCTTCTATTTTAAAAGGTACGAGCCCCAGAGCCTCCGTGCTCTAATCCCCGAAACAGAAGACACACCTGGCAGAGGTTGGAGGCCTCCACTATTTATCAAAACAGACAGATAGCCCTTTTAGCAATTCCATCCCAGCTGTTCAGGGAGGGGCAGCTTCCTCTGTCTTCAGGGCACATGTGGTAAATGAGCAGATTGCTGCAACAACATTATGGACAAGATTGCATGTTGTCTGATAATTACAGAAACAAAAATTGCCCATTCTACAAAGCTGCCCTAAAGAGACCTCCTTCAAGGGTAGAGATATAGAACTTAAACCTGTGTCAAAAGGAAATTATAGACAATTGCCTGGTGTGGGTGTTGGGCGGAGTAATATCTAAACATAGATGCACATATTCTGTTTAGTTCATGCTTATTTTATTTCTATTTTTATGTTATTTAACATGTATTATACACTCATATTCTGAGAAAATCTATTTGGGTGTGGGAATAGCCACTCTCTGGAAGGCTTCAGATATATTCCTATAAAATATATTCTCATTGGGTATGACTGAGTATGATCACAGCACAAGGGAGGCTGAAACAGGAGGATTGCTATAAGCATCAGGGCAGTGAGCAATACATTATGAATTCCAGGTCAGATTGAGCTACATATAGCATAAGATATTGTTTCAAAAGAACCAGTATATTCATTTATGTTTTTAATGACTGCTTTGTGTTATTTAAAAAAATTCCTCTCTGCCCAACTGTTATGTACATGTACAGTGTACATTTTGTACACATGTTGACTAACAGTAAATAGCCTGGCATTGCCTATGAGAAAGAGTGATTTGCAAAATATATTTCTGAAAGGCTTTAGGAACACCCGGTAGTTCGAGTTATGTGGATAGATTTATGTTTCTATGTTTGATGTGTTTCAAAGTTGTTATCAAGGAAACCTCAGACATATAAGAATCAGGCTTACTTTTAATCTTTTCTAGGGACTTAGAGATGTATGTAAAGCAGTCCGGAGCTCCCATGCATCCTTTACCCAGTTTTCCTCCTGTGCCATCTCACAGAAGCACTGTGCACTGATCAGTACAGCGCTAGGACAGCTTGCATAGTGACAGTAGCTCCCTCATCTTCCTTGTCTGTGATAGGCCTTTGGTTTTCTCTTTTCTTTCATGACCTCAGTTCTTTGGTGGGAACAAACCAATAGCATTCCTCAATTTGTATGTACTTGATATCTTCAATTACTTTAGGCTGATGCCACATAAGTGTGTGCTCACCTTCTTCTCCTCATTTGTAGAAGGCTTAGCATAGTGATATCTTAGTGAAGTGTTTTCCTGCTCATGGCAACTTTACTGCTTGTTTTGGATGCTATCTGCCTGGTTGTATTATTAACAATTGTCAATTATTAATATACCTTAATATACACATATATTATGTAATTATTATACATAACAGTTTTATAAGAGTCATACACAATTATATCAATATATAACTAACATTAATATTAATAACAATAACAATCTTATTATTCATAATATATATTAATATATGTCATAATATATATTAATATATGTATTCTGAAACAGTATTTCCCCTGCCTCTGTCATCTGCATCAGCAGACCTCACCGTCAGTTGCCGCTGTTCCTCTCTTCTGTTAGTGACATTCCTATGTTAGTCACCTCTTCTACATCTGTATCTGAAAATTTGCATTTATTCATTCATGTATATACTTATGCTAGTACAATCTATTGAATATTTATTAACTTTATCGATTCTTTGCTCAGGTTGTTCTAGCGCTTTCTTCAGGTTGGCTCCTGTGCCCTGTGCTCTATATCCCCACCCTGGGTCTTATGAAGCCCAAGCTAGCTGAGGCTAGCCTTGAACTCCTTACCCTCCAGCTTCTACCACTCAGGTCTGGAGATGGCTCTTTTTGAAGCTACCACAATCAGCTCTCATTGGAGCAGTCCTATAGGGGCTCCACTCTTTAGAAACTGAAGATTTCATCTGTCACAATGGATATTTCTTTGAGTCTAAGCTTATATTTCCTTGCACCTTGCAGGGGACCTGGCAAGTGGTCCATGTGGAATACGCTTCCACTGAATGCTTGCTTCTTCTGCAGAGGAGGATGCTATTCATTGTGCTCTCTCTTTGTCACTAATTCCTGTTTCCTGTTAAATCCCAGCTTGTTTTCCTCATTTCATACTGAGGAGACATTCTGATCATTCATAAGAGATGGCATCAATTAAGACGCCATCACTAGGCCCTCACTTACCTTTCTCTATGGCAGATAGCAGAGAAAGCAAGTTCTGTAAGAGTGTGTTCCCCACCTGTTTTCTGACTTAAACTTGAAAAAGAGCATTAAAAACATAATTCACAACACAAATGTTTTATGACTTTTTAGTAAGACAAGAGATTCAAAAATAAAATCAACCTATGCTGTTTAAAATAGCACAGGGCAGAATCATTTCACACAAATATATCAAGAAATAGGGAAAGGGCCTTGTAAGGATTTACTCCTTAACCCTTACAGTTATTTTAATTTAATTTGGTATGGCAAGGTTTTGTTATGCAATTCAGAATGCCCTGAGATTTTAGCCCAGGCTGGTTTTGTATTTGGTATCCAGCTGCCTTCCAAATGCTGGGATTATAGGTGTGTATCACCAGACATGGCTACCACTCAGTACTACCGTTAGTTTTCATAACTATCCCCAAAATAACAGTCCCAGGAGTTTTCATTTTGCTTTTGTGTTTTAGTAGAATTCTGTTCCAGATAGCTATTTATTATGTGCTAACTATGTGGCTGGCAGTGACTTGTAAGAGTTGGTATTAATACCATGACCTGTGTGGCCATTCGACAGATGATGGAGCACAGAGGCACAGAGTTAGCTACTTGTCCTTGCCGAATGGTTGGTAAGCAGGGAATCAGCATTAGGACGGCAGCAGCCCAAGCAGACCATGGCATCCCAACTATTACACTGCAGCAACCTGAGAAGAACTCAACACAGACCCAAGTTGCTGAGGTAAGGTAGGGCACCCTTGCTTAACCTCAACCCTAGACTCATCACAGCACCCTGAACCCTGGGGCTCTAAGGTACAGTTAAAAGCCCCAGTTTTTAAGCCTGTTTCTGGTAGATCTGTTTTGTTTTTACTCTCCAGAGCGCAGCTGGTTTTGTGGTAGCATTAGCTGGTGGGTGTGGACTGTGAACAGCTGCGACCTGTTGCTAGCAGTCAGGAGCAGAGTCCACGGGGGATTCCAAATGTTGCTCTTCACCAGAGACTTGCTCAAGTGCCTTCTCTCTGTGATGTTTTCAGAACCTACAGGCAGGTCCTGCTCATCATCAACTTTGTTATCAAGGCCATCTTTAAATCTGATTTTTATCTTTTCAGATGCTAAGTATCTTCCAATATCGAGGGTTTTACAGCCCATTCAGATGGGGATCGAGCTTCATTTATTCATTTATTGATTTTAAAATGTGTAAATGAGAATTTCACACAAAGTATTTTAATCACATTCACCTCCCACTCTTCTCCTAACTTCTCCTGGGTCCACTCCCACCCTCTCCCAAATTAGTGAAGTACATATTTGTGTGTGTGTGTGTATGTGTGTGTGTGTGTGTGTATGTGGGTGTGGTGTGTGTGTGTGTATGTGTGTATGTATGGTGTGTGTATGTGTGTGTGTGGTGTGTGTGTATGTGTGTATGTATGGTGTGTGTATGTGTGTGTGTGGTGTGTGTATGTGTGTGTGATGTATGTGTGCATGTGTGTGTATGTGTGTATGTATGTGTGTGTATGTGATGTATGTGTGTGGTGTGTGTGGTGTGTGTGTAGTGTGTGTATGTGTGTGTGGTGGGTATGTAGTGTGTGTATGTGTGTGTATGTGTGTGTGTGGTGTATGTGTGTATGTGTGTGTGTGTGTGGTGGGTGTATAGTGTGTGTATGTGTGTGTATGTGTGTGTGGTGTGTGTGTATGGGGGTGTGTGTATGGGTGTGTTGCCAATTTTACTGCCATGTACTCAGGTTTATGGGGACCATCCACTGGAGCATGGTCAACCTCCTAGGGGATATACCTAGTAGATACAACCTTAAAGAAATTAACTCTTTTTCCCCTGGAAACCATCAGCTCTTCATAGCTCCTCAGTTAGGGCTGGGGACTTATGAACTGCTCCCCACTCCGTGATAGTATGTTGATGGGTTTGATTTTTGCAAGGGCCTTGTGTAGACAACCACAGCTGCTGTGCCTTCATGAATGCAGCTGCCCTGCCATAGCCAAAAGATACTCACACCAGTCCCTTCTTCCACAATGGTCCCTGAGTCTTGGTAAAAGAGTTGTTCAGACGTCCTATGTGTGCAGGTGAGTGCTCTGCTGGTCCTTAGTCTATGATCAGTTGTGAGTTACTATTTAATCACTGTCTGGGGCACAAGGAAACTTCTCTGATAAGGTACGACAGCTGGCCTATGCTACAGGTAGAGAGATGAGATGTTGGGAGGCAGATTGAAATGATTCAGAGAGCAACACAGAACAGAAAATTCTCTTACTCATCACACTGGGCACTTAAACACCTGAAGAGTATTTTTAAATTATTCATTCATTTCAACACCATCAGAATATGCGGGTTTGTTTTTTCACTTTATTATAAAAAATTGGAAATAAATAAAAACACTACACCAAAATTAATCGTGTGTGTGTGTGTGTGTGTTGGTGGAAGTGATGGTTTTAATTTCAACTATTTGTTCATGGTCTCATGGTCAATAATTCCTACCAATCCTTGTAAAAAAGAACAAGATTCAAGGATAGTCAGAATTAAAATAATTAGTTTGTGACGTGGGTGTCACAAACATGAGACCCTGATTCTCTGGGTCGATTGACAAGTAAAATATACCTGAGGTCAACTTTAGATTTTTATAATAGATTTTTGGAAGAGGAAGTTATCCAAAAATTATTTTGTTTGACCTGTTTTGCTTCCTGGCCTCTCAGCAAGCTCACTGTCTTCTGTGTCAATGAGTCTCCATGGATAATAGTGTTCTCGGCATGGAGAAAGGCTGAGAACCCAAACGGTGCATTTCACTCAAATCCTATGGCTAATAGCAGGTCAGTTCTCCTGGAGAGAAATTCTGTTGTTTGGAAGCACTATCTTTGGCTATACCTAAGAAGAGGTATTTGTTGAAGAAAAAGAAAAAGAAAATTTGAACAGCTAAAAATGAAAAAAGTGGGACATATAAAAGAAATATCTTTCACGTCACAATATCAGATATTTGGAAGTTTTAATTTCATATACTTATATCTAATCAAGATTATAGTACTTGGTGTGCAAACAAAGGTATATAATAAATTATTTTAAAATTAGTATCTTGATTTATTCAGTCTTCCTTAAATCCATATTCTATAATAAGTAATATGTATTATAGGATTATTTGAACCATGGCTCATGGTTTTATCAAACCTCACACATAAGAAATATTTTTTTGTCTTGGTCTTGTTTCAAAGTTTAGAATTTGAAATGAAAACAAAGGAAAATAGAGAAAAGTTGTTTTTAATAAATACATACACACACACATGTACACATAGGCTTGACTTAAATGTGACAACATGATGAATCATGTTATAGAAACATGAGGTTTTATAGTGTGATGTCTACACTGTGACTGCTCCAGGGTTTAACTCTTTCATTTTCTAGCTCTTCAGCCAAGACAGTTCCATTTCCCTGTCTTTCAGTTATTTAATTTATAAATGAAGGATAATATTAATAACTAAATTCACATGGTAATAAGCATAGGACACATGCAAGCATAGGACACATGCACACATATTCTTAATAAAGCTTGTTACTTTTACAGAAACAAGGATAAGGAGACAGAATTCTAGATGTATAGTGTGTGAAAAGTAGAAGCCCCCAAGGAACAACAAAAAAATATGTGAAGTGTCCCAGTAAGTATAAGATATTCAGAAGGAGGATGTATACCATGCCACAGATTATTTACAGAATAAGATGGATGAGAATTCTGTTAAATAAATAACCTGATGGCTGTGTGGTTAACCTCCATCCTAACTTTGCAACATTTATAAGCGCTTGGAGCTGCATTCTCGGGTGTGTCTTCGAGGAGTGTCCAGAGTGGCTAAGGGAGGCTTGAGTCTGAATGTAGGTGATGGTCTTGGTCTGACTAAAATGAGAAATCAAACTGAGACCAGCATCATCTCTCTGCTTTCTGACTGGACACAATAGGAACAGCCACAGCATGCCTCTACAGCTATGCTTGAATTGGCCATCATGGATTAGATTCTCTCAAAACATGAGTCTCCACTTAATTTGGTTTTGTTGGTATTTTGCCTTGTCAATGCGTAGAGTCACATATGTACTATCTTATGATAGCTGTTTGACAAACATTTGTTACGTCAGTAAGATGTAAGGCAATTTAGTTGCATGATTTTTAACACAAAGGACAAATTAATGTAATTGTTTAATGGAGGCAGTTAAAATAGGGCTACCATCATTGAAACTAACCTCAAAGTCTGAATACACACAGAGAAATGTATAGTGTTATGAGACAGCAAATAAAGAAAGGTTAAACTGTAGCATTTAGAAAGTGGATTGATACTAATGCTTTCTGTTTGCAGATGGAGATATGATTATGCAAAAGTGGTCGAATCTCAAAATTTTTAAATGAAAAACACCAAAAATAGACACAACAGAGTCCTGTGTTGTCAGAAAAATGCAACAAGAAAGATAAAACATATAATGTCACATATTTCCAAAGGTTTAAGGTCATCTCACCCAGTTATCTGCCTGACTAGGGTGAAAATACAGCTTTCTCAGTTCCTGGGACATTTGCCAAGTCTCCACCACTGGCAAAGCATCACTTTCACTACGCAAAGAAAAAAAAAAAATGGCCAGAATAGCAGTTACTTCGGAATATTTTAAAGTGAGATTAAATATAAGAACATAAAGAAAGTGCCTTGCAATGAACTGATATAGAAAAGAAATTAACAAATTTTCAGAACTTATATGAGCTGTTGATTTAAAATAAGATTATAACTGCTAAAGATAAAAGAGCACATATGTTCTGCTGAAAGACAAAAGGTAGTTTAGTGTGAATAAATTTCAACTTATGTTTTAAAGCATTCATAATGAATCACTGAGAAGTCCTGATGTGACACAGAAGCTAATCTCATAGTTGATTTTGTCAATTAGGAACCCCCCCCCCCAAAAAAAAAACAATAAAAGTATCCTACATCCTCTATCATCATGGTGGTTGCATACTATGCAAGGAAACAGTTGTGATCTAAAAAAAGTTAAACCAATATCATTATGAATTTACAACTTTTCTGGGGTTAATATGAAACATCAAATCTGCTCATGTGGATATGGAGAAAAGACCTCAATTATACTTCGCTCAAAGTATTTATAGCATATTAGATATGTAGTCTGGTACATTTCATGAATGTCAAGTTAACTAAGCAAGGATATTTGATAAGGATTTAAGCATCTTGTTAGAATGCAAAGATTAATGTGCAATGAAGACTTCTTGTCTAGGAACACTATCGTTTAGGAGTATCACAGTGAGAGTAAAACAACTATATCTCAGATTGAGGGCGATTAATACTTACGTTGCTGGGTCTGATCACTAGTTCATTCAACAGTGTGCAGTGAGTTTTAGTGTTTGAGCTAGGCAATGTTTCAGGTTCTGAGTGCACCCTTCAGAGTTAAAAAGGGTCAGGATATCTCCTTTACCGTCATGAAGCTAAGATTCACAAGAGGTACAAAAATGAGATATAACAAATAAAGAGAAGATTCTAGAGTGTGAGAAGTGGTCTGAGGGAAACCACACAAAATAATAGAGCATGGGGATGGGCCACTACTCACTCAAGATAACATCCCAGTGTCCTCTACATGCCTAAGGACAGTTCTTTATTATTATTATTATTATTATTATTATTATTATTATTATTATTATTATATTTTCTTTATTTACATTTCCAATGTTATCCCCATTCCTAGTTTCCCCTCTGAAAATCCCCTATCCCCTCCCCCTCTCCCCCACCCACCCACTGCCATTCTTGGCCCTGGCATTTCCCTATACTGGGGCATAGAACCTTCACAGAATCTAGGGCCTCTCCTCCCATTGATGACTGACTAGGCCATCCTCTGCTGTATATGCAGCTAGAGCCACCAGTCACATCATGTGTTTTCTTTGATTGGTGATTTAGTCCCAAGGAGCTCTGGGGGTACTGGTTAGTTCATATTGATGTTCCTCCTATGGGGCTGCAAACCCCTTCAGCTCCTTGGGTACTTTTTCTAGCTCCTTCATTGGGACCCTGTGCTCCATCCAATGGATGACTGTGAGCATCCACTTCTGTGTTTGCCAGGCACTGGCATAGCCTCACAAGAGACAGCTAAATCAGGCTCCTGTCAGCAAGCTCTTGTTGGCATCTGCCATAGTGTCTGGGTTTGGTGGTTGTTTATGGGATNGATCCCCAAGTAGGGCAGTCTATGGATGGTTGTTCCTTCAGTCTCTGCTCTGAACTTTGTCTCTGTAACTCCTTCCATGGGTATTTTGTCCCCCCTTCTAAGAAGGATTTTTGAGCTTTTTATAATATCCACTTATCATTGAGTGCATATCATGTGTGTTCTTTTGTGATTAGGTTACCTCACTTAGGATGATATCCTCCAGACCCATCCATTTGTCTAAGAATTTCATAAATTCATTGTTTTTAATAGCTGAGCAGTACTCCATTGTATAAATGTACCACATTTTCTGTATTCATTCCTCTGTTGAGGGACATCTGTGTTCGTTCCAGCTTCTGGATATTATAAACAAGGCTGCTATGAACATGGTGGAGCACGTGTCCTTATTACAAGTTGGAACATCTTCTGGGTATATGCCCAGGAATGGTATTGCTGGATCTTCCTGTAGAACTACGTCCAATTTTCTGAGGAACCACCAAACTGATTTCTAGAGTGATTGTACCAGCTTGCAGTCACACCAGCAATGGAGGACTTTTCCTCTTTCTCCACATCCTCTCCAGCATCTGCTGACAACTGAGTTTTAGATCTTAGCCATTTTGACTGGTGTGAGGTGGAATCTCAGGGTTGTTTTATTTTGAATTTCCCTGATGACTAAGGATGTTGAATATTTTTTCAGGTGCTTCTTAACCATTCAGTATTTCTCAGTTGAGAATTCTTTGTTTAGCTCTGTACCCCATTTTTAATAGGATTATTTGGTTTTCTGGAGTCCAATTTCTTGAGTTCTTTATATATATTGGATATTAGCACCCTATCAGATTTAGTATTGGTAAATATCTTTTCCCGATCTGTTGGTTGCTGTTTTTTTTGTTTTTTTGTTTTTGTTTTTTTGTTTTTTTTTTTTTGTCTTATTGACAATGTTCTTTGCCTTACAGAAGATTTGCAATTTTTTGAGGTCCCATTTGTTGATTCTTGATCTTACAGTACAAGCCATTGGTGTTGTTTTCAGGAATATTTCCCTTGTGCCCATATCTTCAAGGCTCTTCTCCACTTTCTCCTGTATAAGTTTCAGTGTCTCTGGTTTTATGTGGTGTTCTAGGGACAGTTCCTAAACACTCACTCAATTAACAAGCATTTTCCACACATTGTTTTTGGGCCTCACCATTCCAGACATCTGATAACCATCAATTCACTTAATCCTGAAGGTTGGTGCTGTTGTTTTGAATAATTTAAAAACAAACAAGTGGAGATAGATTGGTATAAGCTATCAGGCTGAAGTCACATGGCTATGGAGAATTTGGACCCAGGAAAATTGGCTCCCCAGTCTGAGCCCAATCTTCTAGATTGTGTTGTCAGCTGAAGGGTCATCTCAGCTGATCCTCACAACGTTCTGAGATGGTCAGCTGATGGCATGGATTATCTCGTTTAATCCTTACAACCATCTGAGGAGTCATTTTGCAGTTCTGACCAGAGACCAAATTTGTACCTGTGTGACTACAGTCTTTTCTCAGTCACTTCATTTTACTGCCACTAGATGACATTAATGAGGAGTTACTATATGCAAAAGCACTAAAGCAGTAAGAGTTTATATTTTTCTTTTATAAAAAAAGGAACATAGTAAAACTAAACTTCATTCCCACATTTGTTACCAAATACCCTACTCAATTATTTATTTTGAGCAAAATCTACAGACATCCTGACATTCTAACAAATCTCACCTTTCACAACAGTAACAACATCTTAGTCCATTTCTAATTCTCTGCATTCGCCACTATCCCCTCAAGCAACGTAAAATGAAGTTAAAACAGCACACACTGACCATCTCTAATGTGAGAGTCTGAAATGCTCCAAAAGTGAAAAGTATCATTTCCAACATGGGGGAAATTTTACATCTGATCTCACATGATACAACACAGTCAAAATATATTTGCACCAAAAAATATATAAAATTTCTTAAGACTGGGCGTCTAAGGCTTATATTAAGTATTTCCGTGTTTCACTTGGGTTCTTTCTAAGAGAGCTGATACACATGAAAACACTCCAAAATCACCCTCTTCCCAGGTCTGAAGTTTGTAAAGTTTGTAGCCCCCAGTGTTTTGGGTGAGGCATACCAGTCCATCGATATTACAATATTAGTCATGACAGATGAGGAAATGATAGAAGGAGATACAAACTCAGGATTCTTAACCAACCTTGGACAATTCATCCAACTTCATTAGAGTTTGAATTATTCATCATACTTTGAGAGGTGGTGGAACTGCAAGACATGTCTGAAAACTTGTCTATACAGTGGAAAACACAAAAGTTTGTAAAATATTAATATACACAATTGAAATAATCACAAACATAATCTTGTGTTAAACTGTGTAGCACATTATCATCTTCACTAAGTAAAGCAAAAGCAAGCCCTGTCAGGTGTCAAGGTTGTCTTAGACATGTTTTCCTGAAAATTTAAGGAAAATCTTTGCAATTTCTCTTGTGAACTGGACAAGCCTCTCGTTCCTTCACATTTTAGCTGTAAAACATGAGTCCCTGTTAATAAGGCATAGTTTGAACATCACTAAAATAGCTACTTCCACTTCTTTTACCTCACTACAAATGCTTCATTCTAGTGAGCTCAAAGATGTATGTAACACGTAGATACTGTAAAGACACTGCTATGGGTGTAGATGTTTTGTGGGGCAACCTCAAGTTCCTCCTGAAAACCAGCTTTCTGTCAGACGCAGCCTAAGTGTGTTATGTAGCAATCAATTTCCTCATAGATAAAATACTCCTTCAGAGGAGGCTCTTTAAACTTCAGGTTGTAAACCACTCCAAAAGATCAAGAATGCCCTGAAACTGACTAGATGCACTAGGGCCCTCCATAGCAAGATTTTATATAAGGACTACTGAGAGAGACACTCTCAGACAAGTCGAACTGTCTCCAAGAGACAGGACCAGTTGAACTGTCTTGAAGAAGCTCAGGCCAACTGAGCTGCCTGGAAAGGACATTCTCCAACTTATTGAGCTAGGCTGTGCAGTGAGCTCTAAGTTTCGGGCTTTCATAAGTCATCACCCATCACACATCATGGATGGCCTTTTATAATAAAGCTGCTTTTGAGTCATTTCTGTCTCTGAAAGTAACACCTTGCGCACACTCTCATAGGAGCCCAAAATAAAATGATTAATTAGCCAACTTGGGCTTCACTGGTTCCCTACTTTTGTCTGTAGATTTCCTATCTGGAGTGAGTAGACATTTGTTCATACCTCTCTAGTATGTCACACAGTGTGACTCTAATAAAGTTAAATCCAGCCCCCATTTTTAAGCTCCAGGACTGGAGCACTGTATTTGGCTCTGCACCAATCAGCACATTGTTCTTTGGCGACTGGCTAGGTATGTGATGCAGTGATATGTGTGTGTGTGTGTGTGTGTGTGTGTGTGTGTGTGTGTGTTCTACAAATACTATTTTCTCTTCTTCATTTCTTCCTGGCATTGGACAGGTATTCTGCAGTTAGAAACTAAACCAAAAAAGAAATGTCTAAAGGAACCATTTGCCAGATTAAAGCAGCATAATGGAATCTGAAAACAGAAAGGTCCCAGAAATGGCCTCTCCTAATCCCGTGGACCGGCAAGTATGATTATCATTCCTAAATGTTATTTTGTAAGACACAGGTGACCTTAAAATATAAAGATTAGCTGGGTGGACATACTGTGCTCACCCATAGCTCCATAAAAGCAGAATATTCCCCCAGTTAGTGACAGCAGATAGAGGGTGCCGAGGACTGAGGAATGGCCTAAGATGGCAGCCAACAATGGAAGGGTCCTTCAGTCTTGCAACAGCAATTTAAAATTGTTTAGCAACCAGGAATTATTCCCAGGGTCTCCAGAAAGAAATCTGACTGTGCCAACACTTTAGTATCAGTGTTAGGGGGCAGACCCAAGGAAATAATCCAGCTAAGTCCACTTGGACTTCTAAGCTATGGATCTGCAAATCAATAAATAGCTAGGTTTGCAGCATTTAGTTCATGGCAATAGATAAAAAAGAGGTTGTTGCCCTAGTGGCATGAAACTTTTTGTTTAGGGATTCGTGGTACAGTAAAGGAAACATTCGATACACTTTTCGTTTAACTTTGGATAAAGAGCCATCATGATTATTCTATAAGACAATTAAGCATAACAATGTGAAACTTTACATGCTGTACCTATTGATAGTCTCATATTCATCTGTAGGTATATGTAAATGTCTGTTTGAAAGAGGACGCCCAATTCCACCAAACACACACAAGCACCATCTATCCTTCTATATATTCAAATATACTTTTAAATATATGTATTTCCTGTGGTTAAAATGAATAAAGACTTTAAATTTAGAAATTTAATTCTTTACTCTTCACTTTTGGTTTAGTTTCTGTGCATCTGCCCTACTTCTAATCAATGATACAAGGCAATGCCTACCCTCCCCACCCGGCTCTGCTCAGTCTGATCCCATTTTATTACTCTTATAGGGAAAGCCATTTCCGATGGATTCTAAACAGAATTCCCCATTGGAAATACGATAAATAACTCCATCTGCTGTTGGAACCAGGAACTAATTTTGAAGCTATCTTGTAGGCTATTTTGTAAAACATGCTTAATAGGAACCACTGCTGTGAGTTGAAGAAATGCTTGGTATCTAGCTCTGACAGTACACATACCACTATTTCAAAGCATCAGCTTTGTCATTGAAAGGAAAACAAAATGAAGCAAAAAGCCGTATTGGCTCAGGTGTTTACATTGTCTGGAGTAACTCACAAGTTCATGCCCATGCTAAAGAGCCCCACATCAGTTACACTTTCTGTTCTTGGTATTTTGTGTTTTTCATTGGGAACTGGTATTCCTTTGGGTTTTGTTTTTCTTATTGGCTTTGGGTTGGTTGATTTGGTTGGTTTGGTTGGGATGGGTTAGGTTACTTTGGTTTGATTTGGTTTGGTTTGTTTTGGCTTGCATCACCGGGGATTGGACTCAAGACCCTGCACATCCTAGGCAAGTAAACTACCACTGGAGTGCTTTCTTTTTAAAACTTCATCTTGGAGAAATTCTAGATGTGTGAAAAATTGAAGAGAAATGTACAGAAAAGTCTTGTAAAGCATTTCTAGCTCATGGCAGTGGTTCCTGTTAGCATTTTTAAAAAATGTAGCCTACAAAATAGCTTCAAAATTAATTCCTGATTCCAACAATGGTTCCAACTGCACATAGCAGTGTAGAACAAAACAGCCAGGATTGGTGCAGTATCCAAGTTCATTTAGATGCCACAAGCTACACACACACACACACACACACACACACACACACACACACACACACACCTGTGTCTGTACATGTTTGTGCATCTCTGCTTCTTTTCCTTATATGTAATCACACCTGCCATCAGATACCCAGTCGCCATCAGGGTTGCTTCATCCTTAACTTCATCCTTACCCTCTCCCTACATCCCAGCTCCCTGGAAACCACTCACCTGTTCTTGACCATTGTACCTGTGTTACTTGTGAACATGTATGTAAATAGAATTATGAAATGTGTGTGCTTTTGCAAATGGCCTTTTACTCACCATATTCAAGTGATGATACCAATGTTTTATTTCTCCCTAATGCTGAATATGGAAACTTCTTGTGTGTTTTAATATGGAGCATGATTTAAAGGTCTTTTAGTCACATTCAGAAGCCACCTGAATGTTAGGTAACACATATGTTATGTGTCAAAACTCTCAGGGAAGGTGACTTTTCTCAACTACTCTGATATTGGAAAGTATTTGTACTGTCAAATTTCACAGTGACAAAAATAGGTTTAATTATGCTGCAACTTGATGAATTTTTAGGAAATGAAAATCTTTCATAATATATCCTATTAATCTTAAAGTGCTCAATAGGCTCAGTAACAAACAAACAAACAAAAACCAGGCAATTTAGTGGCAGGAAGTATGCTTAGCACACGTGTGGTCCTGTGTGCACCAAAAAACAAAACAAAACAAGAGCTACAAAAAGTTAAGAAGTGTTGTTATCTATCAAACTATATCAAATATTAAATTATTTTAAATTTATTTAAATATTAAAATACTTAAGATTTATTATTTTAAGATTACACATAAATGTATATGATTAAGAATATTAAAAGACTTTTTAAGTTGTTTCTAGTTGCTCCTGGAGAAGTCACTGTTATAGAATCATATGTATCATTTTCCAATAAAGCCTGTTCCAGTGACACTCCTTCCCTTAACCCTGTCTCTTCTCATTCTCCTTTGCAGTTTCTCTTTGTCTTATATGTCCCATGTGTCATTTGCCCACCGCTGTCCTCATAAATTTTTGGTATCCTCTCTTGGTCTCCTTTCTAGTCTCTTAAGATTTATTTATATTTACATTAGAGATTGTAGAGATAAAGGTAGATATAGATGATATGTGTATACATACACATACGGGTATACATTATAGGCTTAGATTTGTACATGAGAAAGAATGTGGTGTTTGTTTCATCTTTGTTTCAGACTTTGGGTCTCTTCAGTCTATAGTTTCAGATAGGAACTTTAATAAGAACAAGTCTTACAGGTCACTGTGATATATTATTTCTATCCCCTGGAAAGGTTTTGAACTCCTGTAATGTAACAGCCCTTATGCATGTGCAGATCACACTAAATGGTGATACTTGGATCCATCAATGGCACGGAAGCAAGCTCTCAGAGCATCTTAGTGGCTACTGTTAGACTGTAGCTGCCAAACACAAAAAACATGCCTCTACTTTTGTAAATATAATTATCACAACATGTATGAAGATGAAACATACAATGACCCAAGATTATGTATGTTTCTCTTTCCTTTTATTTTCTTTGACATAAGTTTAGTAATAAATAATCGGCAGCAATAGTCGTTAAGGCCCAATCCTTCTTGCCTTCTAATATATCTGAAATCCACTTCTACACATGTCAAAAGAGTTATATGGCCTTACAAAAATAAATAAGTAAATAAAACCCAAGAATACATGGGAAGTTTCCCAAGAGTAGACTATGACAATTATATCCTCAAGTTTGGTGATAAAGGTAGTTTGATAGACTTAGTTTATTTTATTCAATAAAGATAAAGTTATACGTTTAAAGCATAACCATAACTTACCACCATTAAATTATTTTATTGTACACACATAAGCGTTTATTTATGTATGTATAGTACATGTTTATGTGGTTATATACATATGATTAAAAAGTCCCTTTGAGAATGAGGAATTTTTGTTTCTGATATAGTGTCACAATACTCAATCAGGTTTACTTGCAATTCAGGGTCGCCCTTCCTAAGCTTCCATAGAGCTAATAATATAGACATGCACCATCATTCCCAGCAAAATGAAAAGATTTTTAGCATTTTGCTTTTTGGATACTTTTTAGACTGGACCTTGCTATGTAGAACAGGCTACTTGGCACTGCTTGGCCTCAGCACAGAATCTGTGTCTCAGCGCTGATATCCCAAGCACACACCACCAGGTTGAGCAGGATCTCTTACTGTTATCCTAAGATACTCAAATACTATGTTGCATAATTATATATATCCCAGGGGAACTAAAAATACATTTTGAATGTTTTTTTTTAAATAATAGCAATACTCAGCCACTGTCCTTTAAGATTTCAGATTTAAAAAAAAAAAAGTCAAATTCTTTCAAGTCAGGATGAAAATGTAACTCCCAGGTTCTTTAAACGCAGAAATGCTTTCAGTTGCTTTAGATCTGGCACTTAATTGTAACACTATCACACGTAAAAATCACCAAGAAAGCTGCCTGAACACATATGTGCTAGGAATTGAACTGGGTATTAATGCTCACAATCTCACATTTCACATTCATCACTATCCCTTCTCCGTATATAAGGGAACTGAATATCAGTACGATTAAATAAATGATTTCTTCTCTCAACCCCCAAATCAAAAAACACCCAGGGAGCGCCAGAGACGGCTAGGACCAAGGTCCAGGCTCTCAGCACTCCAGTTCTGGAATCTCAGGCTGGAAATGACACCATCTGCCATTACAAACACACAGTGAGTATTTGTCAAATGAGTGGGTTAGTTGCTGCTTCTCCTTTTAAATGATAAAGTGACTCACTTGAGTACTGACACATAATAAAGTAGCAGCCCAGACCAGGTAGACAGCTTAGCAATGAGAGTTACATCTTCCTCCTGACAGGAAACTCGTCAAGACTCAGACCAGCTATCTGAACATAGCTGTGATCGCTCGCCTGGCTTCTAAGTTACCAAACAGCCCAAGAGCAAATTTTGGTTTTTAGTTTAAAAATAAAAAATAGGCTAACAAGAAGCATGGAGATAATAACAAGTCAGTCAAAAGGATTTTCATTTTGTAATTCCATGTAGATAAAAATGACAATTAGGATGATTATATATACACTACATCATTCTTAAATAACAGTTGAAATAAAACATTGTTTTACAGGAATATATAGAAATCACTCATTAATAAAGAATGGTGTTTCATATTTCCATTTATGTGTGTAAACATAACTCTAAGGCATAGATGTTTAACTTATAACAGTTTTTTATTACTTTAAATTTCAAATTAAATATGTAAGAACATTTGTCCTAGGCTAACCGAAACCTGTGCAGCTCTCTTGGACTCAGCCAGGTGCTTTTGTATAATATCTTACTTTTATTTTTAAATTAATTACAAAGTAGCAGATTTCCCCATGGAACTTTGATTTTGGTTGGTTCTCCTTCTGTGGATTCTCCCTGGACCCTCTATCTACTGTAACTTTTGCCCAAGTGTTCCTTCTTTCACTCTGCTCTATTGCGTTGACCCCACTTTGGCCTCTCTTCCTTTGGAGTTTCTTGGCCTTTATTGTTACTTACTCCTTCCTGAATACACATGCTTAACAATTAAAAAAAAGAAAATATAAATATATGCTTTATGTTTGAAGAAAGAAAATTGAAAAAGTAAAATGTTATAAGTAACAAATTCAGGCCCCTTCCTTTGACAATCTAAGCACAAACTTCATAAAATAAAAGAGAAAATCCAGGAACATAGACTATAAATCAAACAGATTTTAGAGTATTACATTTCCAAAATCTAAACTAGAACTTCACTAATAGATCAGCACAGAAAAATTTACGACATGACATATTGTGAAAAAATGTGGTCTTCCCATTGTTACAGACTACTGACCACCAAGATTGAAGCAGAAAGGGGGTCTGTAACAAATGTTCACCGATTAAATAAATACATCTGGACAAGAATGAGAGATGTTTGTTACAGTGTAATCTGCACACTGGACATTTTGGAAACTAACTGGTCAGTAATCAAGAAGAATTATGAAGTAAATAGATATAATAAAAACATAAAAATCCTGTATAACGAAATAGAAGATGAAGCATGTGTTAGGCCATAAATCAAATATCAACAAATCACTCCAAAAATGTTCTCCACTCATGGGTAAATTTACCTAGACCCTCTAACTCCTGCATTTTCTTTGCCTACACAACCAACACCATGTCATAGTTTCTGCCAGTTCTAGATGTAGCCTGGTCCCTGTGTACTGAAGTGATAGTGGTTGATAGGTGCACTGGCTTATAACCCTGAAAAACCGCTTCCATGGGTGGCAGGAGAACTGGAGAGAGCACTTCCCTGGACTGTTGATTTCAAGCAAGGAACTACTTCAGCAATGTTCTCTTTCCTTTGAAAAGAATTTGGTTGTTTGGTTGGTGTTTGGGGGGGGGGGAGGGTGTGCACGCCTGTGCACTCTTTTTAGTGTGTGTAGATTGGGGGAGATCTGGAAGAAGTTGGGGGAGGGAAATAATATATATATATATATGTATATATCTTTAGATTCTTTGCCAGAACATAATACAAATGGCCCCTAGTCTGAAACCTCTTGGGCCAGGCCTCCACTGTCTGTATTTCTTTTGCCATTCTGGTCCCCTAAAGTTCCTCAAGAATAGCTCAGAATTTCTGTATAAAGATGGCTTCTCTAGTTCCATTGTTTCAAACTCTTACAAATTCATCTTGAAATCTTGAAAATGTGTTACAAAGGCCCAGGAAGCACACGATCTTGTCACAGCCATGGAACCTGTCGGTAAGAACTTTCAGTACTTGCCCCTTCTCTTGTTGCTGGGACAAAACGCCCAGCAGAAGCTGCTAAGGGAAGAAGCATTTGTTGCAGCTCAAGTCTGGGATGCAGCCACTCATGGTGGGAGCTGGCAGAGAGATGAATGTGGATGCTCATCACCTTCCTTTCTCTTCCTTCTTATGCACTCTGACTCCCAGGCCATGGGAAGATGCTGCTCACAAGTAGGGTGGATCTCCTGCCTCAGTGAAACCTCTCTGGAAAGTCCTCCGGGCAGGCTGAGATTAGCAACTAGGTGATTATAAATCAAGTTAGGTTTACATTGAAGGTTCGCTACTGTACGATTGTAGGAAGGGAAATGTAGAAAGATGGTCATGTTAGGGAGCTAACACATAGGTAATTCAAGTGGTTGCCACTTCTTTCAATCACTTTCACCCACACGAATCTGAGGATGCAACCCATCTGTTTTCCCCTTCTCTAGCTTTATTTACTCTACCTGCAGAGTAGAGAGTGCCATTAAAATACTAGACACCCCTCTGTCTCTCTGTCTCTGTTTCTGTCTCTCTGTCTCTTTATCTCTGTGTCTCTCTGTCTCTATCCTTCTGTCTTTTTCTCTCTCCTTGACTTCCTATATCACTGTTCTCTGAATTTTTAAAAGAGGGCCTTCCACTGAACCAGAAGTCTGCCATTTTGTCTGGAGTGACTTACTGACTATCAATCCCGGGATCCTCTGGCCTCTGCCCCCTCGCCCCAGCACTTGTTGCCACTGATGTTGGCACATGCTGCTGCCACTGGATTTTATGTGAATTCTGGGAACCTAAGTCAGACTCCTGTGCTCATAAGCACTTTACACACTTGCTAACTCCTCAGCACTTACACACTGTCATTGGAGGGTAAAACCTTCTAGAAGATAAGAGTAGTGCTTCCCACTCAGCCATTAGATCATCCTAAGGACAATCCTGAAGGGGATGGGACGATGAAGACTACATTTTGAAAAACATAAATTAATCGAACTAGCTAGAGGTAATGTGTGTCTGAAATGAGAACACAAGTTAATCAAAGACTATTGACTTGAGAGTCTCTGATAATTTCTGAACTGATGCTCATCAGTGTACACACACACACACACACACACACACACACCTGCTATTTTAAATGTCTGATTTTTTTTTACTTTGTTTCAAGAAAAATGTGCAATTATATTGCTTGTTCCCTTAATTTTAATTCACAGAGGACAGATGAGAATTTATAAGAAAAGTTTACTAAACCTCAGAGCTCGGACCATGTATCTCAGCACAGACAACTGGGTTTGGATCCCCAGACCCATGTAAAAGCAGGGCATGGAGAGGAGGGCTTTTGAAACTCACTGGCCTGCCACCCCAGTTGATTCAATAATCTCCACGCTGTGGGCCAGACCTGTGTCAAAATAAGGTGGAAAGAGATAGAGGAGAGAAGCTGCTTCATATGTTCGTATGCAAGTATGTATACACACACACACACACACACACACACACACTCACTCACTAAAACCCAATCAGGCATCAAATTTAGCCAATTTCAAAGCATTTGAGTTTCTAATCAGAGAACAAATTTATAGCTTCACATCTCTAGAATACGCTCTCACAAATCACAAAAGACTAAAGGCAAACTCACAAAGCTGAGCACTTCTGAACTAAGATGGGCTAATGCTGGATTTTTTTTTTTCCCCTAGAAATCACAATTAGCAACAGTGGCACCACAGTGAGTTTCTTTACATATACCATTGTTGGCACGCATTGTGAATGATGGAGTCTGTGAGAATTAGAACAGGCTACTTACTTTAAAAAGCAGATTCTGATGGTTACCAAAACTGACCTGTTTATTCATTAGCTCAGTGAAAATTCATGTTGATGTTTACTGAAGAAAGCAGGAGAGTAGTTCAAAGCAAATAACATGGTTTCAGATTATCATCAACTATATACTAAACCACACAAACAACTTAATAGGCTAATAAATCATAAGCTGTCGAATGCTCAAGAAAATCATAATATGATTCTTTCAATTTTTAATATGTAGGTTTTTTTACAATTTGTAATTATATAGACATGATCATCATTTGTCTGTTTAAAGAACTTTTAGTTACTGCTAATTTATCTTTCTTTGAAAGGCAAGAGATTATAATAGTTCCTTTAGCTGGTGCATCTCAGATGTGTTACAGAAGGAGCCTTGAATACAGAAAAACATAGAAGAAAGCATGTCATTGTTTTCAAGCTTCATTTCTTCTTATGTTGTCAGTGGGAAGAAAGACCTTTTAGAAATTGACCAATGCAATATTGTTGGTATTCATATTCTCTTGGAATGACAAATACGAACAAGTGAGTACCAAATGCTCAATGTCTACCTCATGCCAATCATAGCCAGACTTCATTATGGGAAGAGCACAGGCTTTGCAGCAATTGTAAAAATGTAAACAAGGCTCTAAAACTGACTCAGAAATGAATGCGTAAATGAGGTTTTGATTCTAATTTAAACAATTCTCTTAGGTATGATGTTTTTTTGTTCAAATGGTCTGTTTTGATTGTGATGGGAACACGGGTTATTCTTCAGGGATCAGAAACACCTGTTTCTTAGTAAATTACCTTTCCTAATGATTATAATAATTCTAAATACTAGATTAACTTTCAAATGAAAATATCATTTTATTTATTTATTTTTTAAATTGTTAGTGGAAAATGTGAAACAAAAAGTAGACCATACTTTTGTATGTCAGCCCAAATATTCTTTCCAGTAAAGTATGGACCAAGTCTATATTAAAAATGCTTTTGATAACCTGTGTTGATTTTACGTTTTATATTTATTTAAACATTGTATTTGATTCTTAAATTTGAAGAAAATGTTATAAATAAAAGTTTAAAACCTAGTAACAACTGCCAATATTTTGATACTGTTTTCTTCAAATTACTCAACCATCTGCCTACCTGTCTGTTTTCACCTTTATTAATATAAAATCAGGATAACATGAAATATATTTTATAACTCTCTCCTTTTGTTACTGAGCCATTAAAATACATTTTAATGAAAATCATCAAAGGATTTTTAACTGTCTGCTCTCTTCAAAGAATGAAGCACATGCCAACTTGAGTCATGAAGGGAAATGTCAGCTCAGTCCATGGCAGCTGCTTGCTTCCCTGGGAAGGAAGGGGCTGCTCATGAGTACAGTAGCAGAGACCTCACTGCTCACAAAGTCACTAGTGGGAGAAGAACAAAGGCCCTTCCAATGCCACTAACACAGATGTGCCCAAAGGCACACTGTCACAAACAGTTAAGATGACAGCTACGCACAGGTCACTGGGTGACAAGCTGGGTCAGCTGCTTTGCTGGATGCCCCACTCTTTCTCCACCCCCTATTCAGTCTAAATACTGTTGAGGGGTCCTTTGGCTAAACTAATGTAAACAAACACATTCCAGATACTTGAAGATGTGGGACAATGACATTTATTTTTACTCTGGATTGAACTTGGAATCAAATGTGTATACAAAACAAATGTTTTGCTAAGATGTCAGTCATTAGAGCAAACAAGAAAATATATCCTTTATAAACTAGCATCAAGACTTCTTAGCCTAAGGGGATTGATTCATTTACTCAACAAGCAAAAGATTTTTTCCATGTTGCAACAGAAAAGAATAAATAGTCAGACATCTTCCTGCGAGTTGGAAATATGAATTAACTGAAATGGCTCTGTAGGTGGGTGGACATCATTCTTGGTTATTGTTTTAGATTCCATGGAGCTGTGAGTGTGTATTGGGGACCTGAGGGTTTTGTTAAGAACAAAATTCAAAAGAATAGACCAAACAAATTGGCAATAATTTAGCCTACTTGTAAAAACTCCACATATTGGTGTAGAATAAATAAATAAAAGTAGTGAGGAAAGGGGCTGATCCAGAGGCCTGTGACTCCTACCTTTCTATTTGCCTCATAACTACACATTGTGTAGATACTTTGAGTTCATTTTTGTATCATCATTGATTCTGAAAGTAGTTACATCATCAAGTTGTGAGACCAGTAAGGAAATCAAATGCTCTAGATGCTAGGAGCATAAATCAGTAAAGTAGTGATGCTTGTGTGGTAAGCATTCAACAAATAACAGCTACAAGTTTCTTTCCACCAGATTTGTACATACAAAGCTGAGTCACCAAAGCATGAACTATCTATGACAAGTTGTCGTCACAGGACTAGGAAAGGGTTGAGGTGAACTCAGGCTAAGCTTCTGTAAAACAGGGCATCTAGATTACAGATCTCTGTAGTTGAATGCACCGGAAGGTCAGGAATTTGATTCCTTAGATGTTTTCTGCCTCTTATTTAGCCTTCATGGAGAGCAAAGTATCTTACTACTTCTTTCACTTTTTCCTTTCCAAATTACTCTACATTATTTAAACATCTCCATTTCAAGATGCCCAGTTCAAATAACCTCATATGAAGGTCTGAGATATGGGATGACCACCATGAAAAGAGCATCAAACCTCTTATGGTGCACACTAAGAACAGGGTGTGGGCACTGATCATCCTTCCTTACGTTACTGAGAAACCTCCTTCCAAAAATTAAATCTCCTTGGTTTCAGTGTTCTCTTCAGTAAAACAGAGATAAGTCCCTCATGTTACTGCTCACTTGATAAAGTTGATAAGCCTCAACTATTATTACTTATGATTCAATGCTATCTGTATTAATTTTATATAATACTTACCACTATGGACAAATCTCCCCTTCTTTTCCCTGGTTGACTATCATGGCTCCCACTTTCCTTCCAACTTTCTAAAAGATAGAAACTAGATTCCTTCATACACCCATTTCTTTTCAGCTTCCCATGTTGGCAATGTAGGTAATTTTATATCACTCTGTAGTATCCACAGTAAGCTTTGCTTTAATTAAGTCAACACTGAGAAAATCATGTATGTATATATCACAACATGACACCAACTCTCATATCTGAGATGCACACAAACCTGAAAGGATGACTGAGTATTTAAAGTCACCAATACAACAAATGCTACTCCACATTCTGATGTTCCCCCATGGTTCCTTTCAATATGAGAGGAACGTGATTGCTGTACTGTGCTGGTTATTCAAAAGGAAGGAGATAAAGAACAGAAAGAGAAATGAACTGGAACTGCATCTGCTGAGGTCAGCTGTGAGGGGAGAGGGGCAGAAAGTACTTGAATCCTTAAGAATGAATGCAGTAAGCCAAGTGACGACCATGGAAGAAAGGCCCTTGGGCAGTTTCTTATGAAAATAATTACAGATATATTTACTAGACAATTGTTCTTGACAAAACTTCAAGTCTAAGTATAGGCATTCCAGAAAGTGCATGGAATTCAACTCTGAAGTTGGGAAGATGCTCAGCAGCTAAGGGATTGTTCTGTCATCCCAGAGGATCCAAGGTCAATTCCCAGTACCAATATTGGGAAACTCACAACTGCCTGTAACTTCAGCTCCAAGGCAGTCATTGCCCTCCTCTGGTTTCTGCAGGCCCGGTACTGATGAACACACACATACAAACACACAATTAAAAATATGTCTTTAGAGCTAAATGTTTTCCTATACTGACAAACATTCATGTAGTACCAATGTTAAGATTTAATTTATAAATTAGTAGCAATCAATAAATAGAACAACATAATCTAATCAAATTTGTGGGTTGGTTACTTCTGAAAATTTTCCTTAGCACAGGAGACTCACACTGTGACAATGGATGACCAAGAACAATTGTTTAATGCTTGTTTAAAATTCTTTTGTACTTTGCTTATTTTCGGAACATTTTCAAAACTGCTCTTCCTCATTACCTAGACACTTTAAAGGATCTCATCTGACTTAACAATTCTGGGGTACAGTGAATTAGCCAACACTATGCCTTGTGTCGGGGAGGGTGGGTGTTGCGTTTTCTATTACCATACTCCTTTCTCTAATGGTCAGTTATCATATTTTATTGCCTCATGGAATACAAAATAGCAACAGAGTGAGGGCCGCCAGTCTTTAACCTTTAGCCTTCACAGAAAATACTTCCAGCCTGGGGAGGCAGAAAACATAAAGAGCCGGTAAGTTGCCATAGGACAGGGATTCACATAGAAGAACAGAAATCCTGCAGGAGTGACAGGGACTTGGAAGCAGAAGCGATCTGTTCTTCTAGAGCCCAGAACTAAGCCCAAGATGATAAACCCAAGTGCTCTGCCAGAAAAGACAGAAGATGCAGCTGTGTGAGTCTAGGAAGATGAGCTGATGATAGCTTCAGGGAACAGTATCAACACAGCCCTAAGTGCTCTGGTAGTGCTTGAGTTTCCCTTTTAGATGAAAACACTGAAGGCTGTTCCCAAAGGACTTTCACCATAGTGATGTAAGAGTGGTACTAAGCATGCTGTGGAGAGTGGCCATGCCATATGGCTGTAGCCTGCACTCATGCCACAAAGCATCGTAGAGGGGGAGACTTGTGAGTGCTTAAAAACTAACCATGAGGGAGGAAAAGTCCTGGGATCTGATCTTTGATGCCATCCAGGAAACCCTCATAGTGTGACAGTAAAATAGTGAATTTTCTATTTGTCTCTCAGCCTTATCATCAAAATAGTCAATTAAAGACAGTGTCACTTTAGATGGGGTTGTATAATCTAGAGTGTAAAATAGCCTCTGGTTTTAAAAAATTGTCAACCTTTCTTTTTCTTTCAACTACAAATGTCACTTCTATCTGAATTGCTGAATTAAAGTCATGGACACTTTCAAACTAAATTTGTGCATGTGAGAATGGCATTACTTCTTTAAGATCATGTGAATTGGTGATTTCAAGCAAGTATAGACTTAATTTGTAGCTTATAAAGTCATTTTGTAATTGTCAACATCAAGACCAGTAAAGCAATAGTTATAACAAACATCAGTTGCAGGATAAGTGAGGAGAATAGGAAAAAATAATTTTCCATTTTTTTTAACCAGGAATGATTTGGAATTGTTAGCAAACCAACGATGCTACTTTCTTCTGGCCATGGGAATGGTTAATATGTTGGTTTAGAAGACCACCTATTACTCTCGGATGCAAGTACACTGTACTCCTCTTGGGAAAACTATCAGGACTACGTGTTTGCCCTTCCCAAGGACTTCTAGGCAATTTCACAATTGGACATGCTCAGTAGTGCCTTTATGTTACTTCTGTGTATTTTAGTGAGGTTCTAGATGACAATCCTAAATTCTGTTATAAATGATTACATTCATCAGTCATCAACAAAATACTCATAAAGTCACCTCTCTTCATCAAATGTAACCTAAAACTACTATGATCGAAGTCAAGGGGCTTTTGAGATATTTTGATGATATTCAAAAAATCAGTCTTACATGAAACTGAAGGGAACCGTCGAATGTCACTGAGCAAGGAAACTCCACTCTGTGGCTGTCCTACCTCTGAGCAGGAGCCCTAGGATCTTTCCCTTCCAGCTTCCTCGGCAGCAGCACTGGCAGCCTTCCTGTCTCCTCAAGAGAGCCTTCTGGTACCACCTAGGTGTCTGAGGGCTCTGGCAGCTGCTTCAGTCAAGGGCTGTTGATGTATTTCTTATACTACCCTTATACTAAGACATAGAAACAATGTAGTTAATTTTCATTGAATAGAAATGTTTATAACATATGTCTTCAAAACATAGCACTGACAGGATACTGAGAGGCTCCCAGTTCTTTGAATTTTCCTCCAGCACAGTATCTTGTACGCCATCAAAACAAATGAAGGCAACCCCGTATGAAAGATAGGCTATCACCATCTGTGAATGTAAATGTGCCTATGAGTGCTCCAGTATGGGCTGGAGAGATGGCTCAGCAGCTTAGAGCACAAGGAAAAATTGGGCTTCTTTCCCAGCACCCACATGTAGAATTACAGTTATTCATAACTCCAGCTCCAGGGGCTCCAGTACCCTCTTCTAGACTCAACAGGCACAAAGTACACATATACAGTCCATCGGCAAAAAATTCATACCCAAAGTAGAAATAAATAGGTTATTTTATAAAAAGAATATTGCAGCATTATGTGACTTAAACTATCAACAGCATTGTCATGATACTTTGGGCTTGACTCCTGGAAACAACAGTTTGAACACTCTCTCTTTCCAAGACACATTTGAGAGGTGTGTCTCTATCTTACCTCTGGCTATCACGCTGGCCTCTCCACACAGTGTTCTTGATGAGCGGTGGTCCAGGGACCATGGGCAATGTTGTCTTCTGTCTGGCTCACATCCACTGAGCAGTTAAGTTCTCCAGGTAAGTCAGGGCAAACTGAGGATAAGCCTGGAAAGAAAGAAAAAATTGAAAATAGTTCCAAATTTATATGCTACAACTTGAACCTGAGACAGATAAATTAGCAGTAAAAAGGTCTAGCTAATAAATTTAGTATTTCAGGTCAAATCACTTTGGTTGACTTTGATTATTTTGTTTGTTTGCTTATTTGAAGCTTTTTTTTTTGCTAAGAAGATAATCTTTATTTTAATGCAGCAATTGAAATATCTAGGACTGAGAAGAATGTCTCTTTTGGTAAAGTTGCAAGCTTGAGGATCAAAGTGATCCCCAGAACCCATGACGGCACATGTTAGTAATTCCAGCACAGTGGAGGTGGTTGATGATAGGCAGGTCCCTGGGACTTACTGGCTGGGCAGCCTATTAGTATTCTGCAGGCCAGTGAGATAATCATTCTCAAAAACAAGGTGGGTAGCTCCTGAAGATTGACATCAAATGCTGTCCTCCACACACATGTACATGTATACACACACATATACACACGCACATACACACAGACACAGACACACACACATACATTCCAACATGAGCACTACTTGACACATATACACAAAAATCCTCATGTATTAATAACTATAGTTTTCATTTCTTTTTTCCAACATGACTGTTAACACGTGTGTATACATGTAAAAAGGTGCAGTTGCTGTATGACTTGGCAGTATTCAATTCTGCTCAACAGCAGACAAGAGGATCCAGAATGGGGATGAAGCAGCCATGTGAAGTAGAGAGAAATGGTCTACAATATCAGACACATTCTAAAAGCATTAGTCTGTAAGCATGGCCTGAAAAGAATAAGACACCACAGATAACTGAAACTGAAGAGCCATGATTTATATTTATTTTCACTAATAACCACAGCAGCAAATATTTTGAATATATATATTCAATATATATATATATATATATATATATATATATATATATATATATAGACAGCCTGCAGGGTACACAGTAAGAATGGACTGTTGAACCAGCCACACATGGTATGCCCTGCTGCTTCTCATGGGATCATCTGCCATCTGCTCATCTGGAACACTACCACTGGCCCAGTGTGCCTGCATGCACACACTCACCATCAGGGACAAGTGATGCCTCCCAGATAGAGGTCATATAGACTACAGAACAAGACTTAGGAGATGTGGCCCTCCACCCCATCTGCGTTTTATTTCATATGCACTATCTACCCATATCTCTCCCTACACATTCTGTTTTGCTTTAAGTTGATGGAGGAAATTATGATCTGAGCATTTTAATTTGGCTTGTATGTCTTGCTGTTCTATGAGCTCTAGGATAACTTGCTTCCTAGTACACCTCCAAGATATCACTGCATCAAAGGACTGTCCCACAGAGCATATGCTCACATCTTCATCCCTGTGACAGCCTTTGGAAGAGCTGCTATTAAAGATGAAGGGAGAGTCACAGAGAAGTCTCTGGCATGCTCAGTGTCACCCTGCTTACTCACTAACCCAGGAAGTGATGAACACTTTATGTATGACTCTCTCCAGGTATACTCTCTCAATTATTATACAAGGTTCTGATTTTATTTTCTAAAGTGTGGAACTAAGGTCTAACAACAACAACAAAATATCAAGAGGAGTTCAGAGAATAACTAATAACTGAGTATCTTATACTGTCCCCCAAATAAAATTATATTAAATAACTTAATCCTTTAAACTTGCCAGGCGTGGTGGCACATGCCTTTAATCCCAGCACTTGGGAGGCAGAGACAGGCGAATTTCTGAGTTCGAGGCCAGCCTGGTCTACAAAGTGAGTTCCAGGACAGCCAGGGCTATACAGAGAAACCCTGTCTTGAAAAACAAAAACAAAAACAAAAACAAAACAAAAAAAAAACCTTTAAACTTTGGTTAAAATAGTGAATGAATAGAGGCTGGAGAGATAGCCCTCTGGTTGAGCCAATAAGCTAAAAAAGAAAGACAAGTACACAGAAAAAATAAGGAGGAGAAATTATGCAAGTGATAAGTATGGTGAGCAGAACTGCTGTTTGATTAGTCAACGACTATCAAAATGTTAACTGTGTATTCCCTCTGAGGTAATAAACCCATACAGAAGCATAATCATTGTAGCACTGTTGCTCATTTCTGCTTAAATGTGAATATCCAGTAAATTTTCAAACAAAGCATTGATATGGATGTAAACAGAAAGATGGTCATACTTTGTTATCAAGCAGAAAAATTATGATCACAAATTCATATGCATAGCTGTGTGTTACGTTGTATCTACCTAATTACAAATTATATTATATCACTGATAATATTTGAGTAATCCATTGAGAGGTGCTTTTGCTTTTTGTTTGTAAGAGACAGGGTATCCTGTAACCCAGGTTAAACTCACTCCTGCTATGCTGCTGGGGCTGCCCTAAAACTCTTGATCCTGTCTCCACTCCAAAGGGCTGAAATTGTAAGCATGTATCACCATATGCCTTCTGCTCATAATTTTATTTATATTTTATTTAGTTCTGAATTGCTAGAGGGTTTTCTTCAAGAATAACATATGCTATTTTTATTACTTAAATGAGGACCCTGGAATGTGTGAAAATATATACATAATAACTTTTGGGAGTATGCACATAAAAAAAACTCTGAGAACTAAAATAAGGAAGAATCTGAAGATACCATATGTGTTGCTGTGTTTTTATAGTAACCTTTTTCACACATATACATTACTCTTATACAACTTTGTAGTTTTCTTTTTAAAAAAGTTAAGTAATATCTCTAGTTCACATGTTCACAACATTAGAAAAACACTCTTGAATCCCCAGGTTCACCCAAAACATTAACAAGAAAGCTTAAGATTTGATTTTTTTTTCATTTGACCTTTAGATTTATATCACACCTATTGTACTGTGTTGCTTTCTTCTTATGTAGGCTTTACGGTCTTACACATGACGGTGTCAATTCAGCTAAAGAGAGCATGGTAAGCAATGGAAAAGATTTCCTACATTGGTTCTACAGGAAAATATCACAACTTTCGATATGAGGGACAAAGAAATACAAAAGGACGTTATTATCTATTTTATAGATAAAGTTCCAGCTCTGATCTCATTCTATACATACATACTTTTGGCATAATGTAAATAGACCTAAGTGATATTACCTTCTTACCTCATATTTTCCAACTCATGCCATGCAGGAAACCATGGAGTCGGCCTGGCTTAGCTGAGAACCGTGTGTCTGGTTCTTCAGGTTATAGCCCTTGACTCCTGGGACACAGTGTGCCTTCCAGTTCCCTAGAGCCCCATGAACTCCCTCAGGCAGAGAGAAACTCAGGCAGCCTTGTGTTTCTTTGTATGTTCCCTTGGTAGTCAAGGAGGCATGAAATGTGGCAGGGCAGTTGCCCTTAGACATTAACCTTGTGTGCCTTGTGTGGCTTGCAAACTTCATCGTATCCTGGCAACTACGAATGCATTCATCCTGGCAGTCGCCATTACAGTCTGTTTCTGATAAAAGTGTACAAGGTCTGATTGCTCTAAGTAAAATTGTCACAGCCTCAGCCTTGCTGTGGCCCCTCCAACCTGAGCCTGGTTTCATTCCTTGCAGTCAAGTGAGGTGACTGTGGCTGGGTAAGTAAGCTTGGGCACTTACAGGGCTATTACCAGGTTTATCTCCCATCATCAGTTTCCCTGCAGATTTGGGGTGTAACTGCTCAGTACTCCTAATGAGAACAATCCATATGGTTGTATAGAGCCTGTTGGTAACTTGGTATCAAGCCTAACCAGTCTAAGCAGGGCTATGATGAACACTTCTCAAGGTACATCAGCATACCTCCTACTTCAGGGTGAGCAGCTGGAATTGGGCATTCTGAATTTTAAAAATGTGGGCCTTTTGAAAAAAAAAAACTTTGATAATGTTGCCAAACAGACTATCAGAAATAATGCCCCATTTGTATTCTTATCGTTGTATAGTCCCTTTCCTTGTTTGCTAGCGTAGGTCTACATGACCTACAGAATTTGGCAGAGGTGATAGATGACCTTATCCGACACCAATGCTTCATTTTTCCCCTTGTTGCTTCTTTTCTTGATCCAATAGCTCATGTTGTGAGCAGCAGCATGTGGGGAGGGCTGCCCAGGATTGCACTAACACCTCTGGTGGAAGCAGTGCTGTGAACGTGTTTATGTGCCAACTTTCTGGTCTTGATTCAGCCACAGACATCTGAAGCTCTTGCTTGAAATATTGGCCCATTCTCATGAGAAACTCTGAGTTAAAACTGCCCAGTAAGGGGCTGAAGAGATGGCTCAGCGAATAAGAACACTGGCTGCTCTTCCTGAGGACCTGGGTTTGATTCTCAGCACCCACAAGGTAGCTCTCAACCATCTTAAATCCAGTTTCAACAGACTCTTTGGGCTTCCATAGACATGGGGCATGCCTGATGTGTAGAGGTATACATGCAGGCAATATACTTATGTGTATAAGATGATAGTGATGATGATGATAATTATTATTATAACAATAATAATGAAAGTAATAAAAATATACAGTGAAGATACTTTGTATTCCCAGCCCATAAAGCCACCAAACAATGAATGTTTGCTGTTTTAAGTTTCTGTGCTTTGGAGGTAAAGAAAAATAACACTAACTAGAGGGGAGCACGTGTGTGCCCCAGTACCTCTATCGGACTGGCAGTTGCCAGGTTTACTGTTGCTCTAATGGGAAGAATGTCCTGCCACACTGCCCGACAGTCATTGACTCTTTAATGAGACTGGATACTTGATTTGGCTTGGCTTTCTGAATTTTTCTTCTCTTGTGTGTTTTATTTTTATGCCCTTTCCCTGTTCTCAATTGCAGGGTTTAAACCTTGTCTGTTGCTATGTCAGACTTACTACATGGTAAGATATTATCTCACTCTCTGATGCTGATGTTGGCAAGAGTTTCCCTATTTCCTTCTTTACTGTTTACTTTTGTTTTGTTAAGCTGGGGTCTCTCTATGTAGCCTTGACTGTCCTGGAATTCTCTGTGCAGTCTAGGTTGGCCTTGAGCTTACAGTCTCTGTCTTCTGAGTTTTGTATTAAAGGCATGAGTTGCCATACCTACGTTCCTTGTTTACTCTCCTTAGCTTAGGAGTTTTTCCATTTCACATGCTCAAAGGCTATCTTTTCTTGTACAGATTCTGTCTTTATCTCTATGCTCCTAAAACTACCTACCTAGCATACTACATTGGGTTAGAAGCTTCAGTGTTCATTTTCTTTCATGTATGTGTTCAAGTTTAAATATTTAATTTAGCTGTAGTTGGTCAAATATTGATGAAGTGTGATTTTATTACCTTTTGCAAGCAAATGAAGAAATGGTTGACATCAAAAACAAAAAGAAAACTATTATCCAAGTAAAAACAACATAGCAAAATGCAATAAATGTATTTAGATTTGTCTGCTATTATTACCATTATTAGTTTCACATTACCAATTAGCTGTTCTAGGCTAGGATCTGTGCCAAATGCTCACAGTGCTAGCATAATATCTCCACTTAGCAGATGAAGAATGTGAATCTCAGAAAGGTTAAGTGATTTGCCTAAGGCCACACAGCTAATAACTGTTGGAGCCAAGATACATTTGTAATATCCTATAGCAGCAAAACCCCTCCTTAAAAAAATGGCATGAACACAATTTATGATCCAGCTGCAAATAATTACCAAATTATCCTCCATTTTATCCTTAAATAGATGGAAATAACTTGGATATAACTAAATGTGGAGCTGGTTAAAATTTCAGATGTTTCAAAGCTTCATTAACAAATAGTTTTTCTTTGTGAATTTATTAAAAATTATAGAAAAATCAGTGATTGCACTTGGGAATGAAGTTTAGAACCTAAACCTACTTAACACTAATTTGTTTTTTAAGTAGGAAAGGCTACATCATCTGCTTCTAGGGACATGTTCCTGTGGGGACCAAGGCACCATGGGGATGGAAGCCACACAATGGGCGGGCAGGAAGGCACTGCAGCATTTGTTGGAGAGACTTTCATCACAGGAGTAACTTTGGAAACAACCTGAGGAAAGAGTCTGGATTCAGGGTTTTAGCCCATGGTCATTTGGCTCCACATCTCTGGGCCTATGGTGAGGCAGTAGGCAAGGCTGAAGGGCATAACCTTGACAGCCAGAGAGGAGCACTGGAGGGATGGGGGAAAGACCAACATGATATGATATATACCTTGCAAGAGAAAACTCATGAATCCAGCCCTGCCCCCACCATTCACGACTGCCTATTAGCTGGTCCAATTCTGTCCATCAGTGGACTGCTCAGATAGTCAGGATGCTCTAATCAAGTCTCAATGGTTCACTGACTTGTGAATAAAACCTTTGACAGGACACACAAGCCTTTCTGGGAAATGTTTCATATGCAAACTACAAGCACTTGTATTGCAGAAGAAAAAGACAGTAGATGTGAAACTTGGTCCTGTTCCACATCTATCACCCGCCATGGAAAGTGAGAAACCACCACTAAAGAGGCAGTGTGCTCAGTATCCTCAGCGAGCAGGGAAACAGAAGCCAGGGTTGCATTTCAGACACACGGAAGCATTCCAGAAGTGTGTTCTTTACATTTATTTGTATATATGTATGTATGTATGTATGTATGTATGTATGTATTTTTTAGTTTTTTGAGACAGGGTTTTTCTGTATAGCCCTGACTGTCCTAGAACTCACTCTGTAGACCAGGCTGACCTTGAACNCAGAAATCCACCTGCCTTTGCCTCCCAAGTGCTGGGATTAAAGGCGTGTACCACCACTGCCCAGCAAGGTTATTTTTAATTATATCTGTGTTATTTTTGTGTGAGAGTGCATGTATGCATTCATGTGTGTGTGTGTGTGTGTGTGTGTGTGTGTGTGTGTGTGTGTGTGTGCATATCTGTGATGGATTGTGCATGAAGGTGCTGGTGTTCATGCAGCACAGAAGCTCTTAGTCTACCTGGACCTGGAGTTCCAGCTAGCTATCATATGGGTGCTGGGGAAAGAACCAGGATCCTCTGTAATGCTCTTAACTGCGGAGTCATCTTTCTAGCCCCCAAGCCATATTGTTAAAAGTAGTTTAACTAGAATCCTCCCACACAGGGGCATGATGCTCCCACAAAACTTAGACCATCAAAAAGCCCAGTCATAGATGTGGGGTACATTTCCCTTCAACTTGCTGGTTGGGGGTTGCCAAGAGACCCTCAAAACAGCCCAGGTTCATACCAGTGCACTCAGTTGCCCATCAGGACTTGAACTTAAACTCTACTATGAAAGGCAACAGTGCATCCCTTAGTGCAAAAGTTATCAGGGTCTGAACCAATAAGTGTAAAGATACTAACTCTGAAGTATGGAGTCAATGAAATATGGAAAATTAATTTTTACCTTGAAAAATTGTATTCTAGAGTTAAACAAAAACTCCAGGGCAACCATTGAATTAAATCAAACTAAAATTTCAGTTTCAAAGAGAGAGCAATATCATTTCTGCAGACACAAAATCTTTCTCAAACAGTTTATCTTGTACAAATCTCAGAACAACTTTTCTTAGGAACAAAAGTCGTGGCTTATCGAATCTTTACCTTAGAATAAATATTGCCATCTGTTCCAAAGATCTACTTCTGGGACTCATCTCCTTCATGTCGGCAAAATAAAAATAGAATGTATAGACTATTCCTTTTGCTCCACACAGAAATGCTTCTAGGGTTTAAATGAAATTGTCACTTCTACACATTGTCAAGAGGAATGTCATATTCTCAGGATCATTACTACTCTTCCAGGATTGTGGATCTCAAAGTGGGGTGTGTGTGTGTGTGTGTGTGTGTGTGTGTGTGTGTGTGTGTGTCCAACAGCGACAGTAACTAGGACTTTTAGAGATCAAATACAGTCAGTACAAGTATTGTAGAGGCCAACACCAAAGCCCATGTTTATAATCCTTGGGGCAGGAAGATTGGGAGCATATAAATTCAGTCACAAAGAAGAATTTATTAGGAGGGAAGGAGGGAGGAGAAAGAGAAGGAAAGAAGGAAGGAGGATCAAAGATGTAGAAATTTCTATACCCTCTCCCCAAAATAATCCTTTCTGAGAAGAAACTTAGCTGTGTTTAAGGATGAAGATAATGGTGCAGAAGACAGTATCATGAACACAAAGTACGAACCTCAAGCAGCTCTCCTGAAATGGTTGGAAAAGTCTGTTAAGGCATATTATATATTATGAACTAAATATGAGCCAGAAAAAAATCTGAAGTGTAATGAAGCTAATCGTGCTTAATTAACTAATCATGTATTCATTAATATCGAGAAACTTTACAACGGGGTGACAAAATGAATTCAATTAAGTGTAACAGGATGTTAAACAGGACTTTTCCTACTGCCTCTGAGTTTTGACAGAAACATCAAAGGTTGAGAACTACACTCTTGTAAAGCAAAATCAGTTTAGTGCACTAGTCCTCCACGCACACCCTGCTACAAGAACAGAAAGCTAGACTGCACCGAGTGCTTGCTCACAGTGAGCATTCCCAAGCCCCATGCACAGGTGTCTGGTTCCAAAGGTCCCGAATCAGAATCCCAGAAAGCTGTGTCCACATGGATGCCATGCTATTCCAGTTAAAAGAATCAAGGGAGATCTAGACAAACATGTTCTCTTGGTCAGCATGTGCAAACACTGAACTGGAATGATTCCAGAAATTGAGAAGGAAAACAGGATATTGATGATTATAAAACAATAAGAAATACATTGTTTCTGCCTCACACTTTGGATGAGAAATTCCTTAAAGCTCTTGGAACTTCCTGGGTGTCAGAGTAGCTTTGGTTCTAATGATGCAAGTCTTGCTGAGCTCCAAAAGATTGAGTCACGGTGGAAGCTTAGAATTTTCTCTTTACTCCCAACTTCTGGGAAGGGAAAGAAAATAATGAAAATTATGTTACCAATCAATCATGGCTCCATATGAAACTCTGCACTGCAGGCTCATGTGTCAGGAAGTGGATGTAGGCGGTTCCACAAACTAGAAGCTCCTGGACCCAGGATTCTGCAGCCATTGTTCTATGTTCCTCGGGCCACCTGCTGCCTTTGTTGTATCCTTTACAATAAATAAGCCAGTGCTGTAAAGAGCTATTATAAGTTCTGGAAGCCAATTTCACGATCACTAAAAGTGTGCTCCTGACCCAGGAGTGAAATCACCCTACTCTTGTCTTCCTTTATAGACAATAAGGTGACACACAGAAAGGTAAAGTGTGCTGCTCAGAAAGACAGCAATAGGAACCGTGCAGTGGTCGTGGATTATAGTCTGGATATAATCTCAGAAAAATTATGTGAAAATGCTCACCAAATAGTTTCAAGCTGGAGGTTTCTCCCCAGTCTTGTCAATGCTCATAAAGGAGGCTCCCCCATAGATATCAATCAGCCTTGGCAAATCAGGTTGCAACAGGACTAGACACATCTCCTTTCTTGGTCAATCAACATTAAGTTGAAAGGTTTTCTAGAACAACTAACGGCAATAATAGTAGCAGTAACAACATCAATAGTGAAAGGGGGGAATAAATGGAAGGGATGTTCTCTGTCCAAGGTACAGTCATAAATAAAGCAGAGGCTGGACTCCTGTCATCAGCAGCAAGGACTTGTCCTACGGAAGCCAACTCCAGTTCAGTGTGGAAACTGAACCACACAACTGAACAACTGGGTGATGCTGTGGACTATTGGAAAACTGACCATGTAAGAAGAATCCTCACATATCAAGGAGAAGTCTATACAGTAAAGAAATTGTTTGGTTTCCTATATGAAGATATTATAAAGGAAGACCTGAGGTGGTTTGCACATCAACAGAGTGGTGGTTAGAGGAGCTGCTCAAAGGTTTGTTCCAGAAAGCTGCTGTGAATGGGAGGAGCTTGACATTATTAACGGAGAGCGACTTATTTTCCTTTCTTGGTGATTGAGGTGCTAGAGACTAAGCTAGGACTCTTCACGCATGCCAGACAAGAGTTCTAGGAAAGTGAGCTGCACCCCACCCTGTGAAATAAAATTAAATGGATAGGAAGGGAGCACAGATGTGAGAAGACATAAAGCATTCTAATGCTTACATAAAAATGTTAATGAACTAATTTTCAAGGCAAATTCTCCCTGAACAGGAATTCCCAGTTTCCAGCATTGAGCCAACTTACTGTTGCTCAGTTTCAGCCTTGGATGGAAACAGGGGTACTGAGAGGCACCGTTGCTCTAAAGTGCCTGGTATAACAAGTCAGAGGTTAGTAAAGCAAACGAGCACTTTCTCATTTGAGTCTTACTGAGTGGGACCTAAAACCAAAATTATCAGTGGGATAATAATGGCACATCCAAGAGACAGTATGCAGTGTGAAAATTTAAATAGAACTGAGGCAAAAATCACCCTACTCTTGTCTTCCTTTATAGACAATAAGGTGACACACAGAAAGGTAAAGTGTGCTGCTCAGAAGGACAGCAATAGGAACTGTGTAGTGGCCCTGGATTATAGTCTGGATATAATCTCAGTGTCTTAACATACCTCAATACAATTATGTGAAAATGCTCACCAAAAAAGTTTCAGGCTGGAGGTTTCTCCCCAGTCCTGTCAATGCTCATAAAGGAGGCTCCCCCATAGATATCAATCACCCTTGGCAAATCAGGTTGCAACAGGACTAGGCACATCTCCTTTCTTGGTAAATCAACATTAAGTTGAAAGGTTTTCTAGAACAACTAAAGGCAATAATAGTAACAGTAACAACATCAATAGTGAGAAAGGGGAATAAATGGAAGAGATGTTCTCTGCTCAAGGTACAGTCATAAATAAAGCGGAGGCTGGACTAAGGTTGAAAGGCCTTTGCTCCAGCCTCTGATCTCACCACCTGGGCACCAAGGCATCTAGAAGTGAAATTCGTTGTAATGACAATGATATTATCCCCCACAAAGATGTGACTCTCAAGACTATTTCAAGTTCTCATATTATGAAGAAACTCGGGACTTAGGAAGTCTCTCAATTACTACTCTACTGATTGTTGATGCATATATTTCTATTTAAATGGTATGGGTATCAGTGGAATAGATATTTATCATCAGCCATTCATGCCTGGTTGGTGTAATGGCAAAATGTGAAACCCAGTGCTATGTTTTCAAGAACATTCCGGAAGCTCTTTTAACACTAAAACATCTTCCCCATATATCCTGGAAATGAAGCAGCATGAATTTTTAGCAGTGGCCTGAAAAGCAGCTTTGGTTCCGTTTATCTGTAAGGTGTTTCAAATGGCCTTGAAGCAAAGCATCTTTTTGTGACTTTTAGATTATTTGGGCTACCTGGTAATGATGCTGTTGGTCTGTCTGTCATCCATGGTGGTCAGATACACAGAAGAGAAAGATTATATTAAAAGAAAAATCAGTGCAGCAGGCCTGTCGTCCTGAATATGGATACAATGACTGACAGCGACAGCGATGTAGCTTTGCTAACGAGGCCCGATGTGTTTACAGCAGTCTCTGAGAGTTGTCAGGCTGTTACTTTAAATGCCAGTTCTATTATTTTTAGCTTACAAAAGGCTACATTTTGATTCTGAGCTTTTGTTGAAATCATATTAGACTACGTAGGAGGGGGGAAAATATCTTGTCTCTGAAAAACGGTTGTCACATGGTATTGTTATTCATAATGAAATCTGAGTGCCTCAAAATATAAGTCATATAAGTACTTTAGATGTTTGGGCAAAGAGGCATTTAGAAGAACATGTACACACATGTCCAGAGATAAAGTAACCTCCAAACATCTTGAGTCTACTGATACTTAATGTAGATACTTGAGTTCTCCAAATGTTCTGCTATTCTGACTTGAAATAGATTTGTCCCCTTGCCCCTCACTCAGTTTCCAAGTTGAGTCAGTACAAAGGTCAATGATATACATTCATGCATAAGAATCTTCCATACTCATAACTACTCTACTCTTCTCCCACATTCTCTCCCCTCCTTCCTCACTCCCTTCTAGGTTATAAAAACATTTCTTTTAAAATAGATATATTTCAGTGACAAGAGCTCATATATCCTAGACTGACCTCAAACTCACTATGTCCTTGAAGATGACCTTAAATTTCTGATCCAACTCCCCAAATTTGCTGCATTCTTAAAATTGACATCTCTCCATTCCTGCTTTCAGGACAGCAGGCTGCCTCTCCACTGTCTCACTGTCCTGACCACAGTAGGAAGGAGATCTGGGTAGACTCAGATCAGTCGAATGGATGGATGGTGCTCTGCTTTCAGAATTTCCTGGGACCAGGGCAAAGAATATATATCTTATTTTAATGCTGTTATATTTGTTAAGATTCACTTTACTGCTAGATTATAGACTATTCTGATTACTATGTAGTTCCCTTAAAAAGAATGTGTTAGGGGAACACCACTTGATTTGGATGCCGCCACAGAGAAATCAATCTTCTTTGACCAGGAAACTATCTCCCTCCTGGGTTGGTGCTATGTAGGCTGCTGGGGGAGAAAAGATATCAATGGTCTACCTAATGCTGGATCGTTAATGGTACAAACGCAACCTACCAGGACAGATGTACCCACTGGTGTAATAGCTGCATGACTATATGGGTAGCCGAGCACTGTTGGCTAATGTGAGATCTGCTTTGTTAGAGGGAATCCATAATTTGTGCTGTGAACATGGTCAAAACTCTGACTAGGAATGTCCTGGGCCCAGGGGGAAATCCTTTAATGTTGCTTTGCTAAATAATTATGCTGTCAAACTGTCTTCTAAATATTTATCTTGTATCCATATATGTCTGCAATTCTCAATGTTGGGGAGAGATGCTTCTTCATGTAGTGGGTAGTGATTAATACAGAGATTCATAAACTGTTCAAAGTGCTGAGAATAAGCAGCTGTGCATGTTCGGTCGCAGATGGCCTATCTCCATAAATATCCACCCACTGATGCTCAAAAATACAGTGTAAGAAGAGATGGAAATAATTTAAAAGCTAGAGGATAAGGAGGAGTACCGTGAAAGGAAAAACTGCCATCTGGATATAACATGTCTGTTACACATGTTACATGTCTTTTTATACATGTCAACTCACAGCATCTGTGGTTACCTGCACAAGATCAAGACGGTTACAAATTACAGCATGAAGACCTCATGCCCCACTTGAAGAGATATCGACAGCTGATGGTGACTATGTGAAATAGAGTCGCTTTTCATTGAGCAACCTCTGGAAGACTGCCCATTCTACTGGTTAACTCATAGTCATGTACATACAGACAGCACTGATTATGATCAGTGACTTATTTAAAAAATAGGACTAGCTAAAAAGGGAAACATATTGGGGAAGAGAAGCAGGTAGAATTGGAGGACTGGGCAGATGATATGACTAAGGCATGTTGTACACATCTATGAGTTTTCAAAGAATTAAAAAAAAAGGAATATCCTCATGTAGCTCTGTCAGTAAGCTGCTTCCACTGCAACCAAGTGGACTCGAACTTGATTGCTAGCACCCATATAAAATCCAGATGTCGTGGAATGTGCTGGCTCTGGGGAAGCAGAGACATAATTTAAATAAATAAATCAAACCTATTTATAATAATGGACGTAACTGCAAAAGCTAAAAGAGAAAAGGGGTTTTCCTAATAAAACAAAAAATTACAGAGATTTTTATCAAAAAATATATGATTTTAAAAACATATTTCTTTTTCCTATGTGCCTTTGCCACTCCTTAAGCACTGAAATGTTAAGTTACATGAGACACTGTCAGCTGTTCAATTTGACTTCCTCCTATCAAGCAGTTTAGTGTCCTGGCATAGTTCATTTCCAGGTTAGAGTCTGACTGCTTGAGTTTCTTTTCCTGTGAGGCTACATAATAGGTCTAACCTTAAACAAGTGGTTTGTCTCTGAACTTCAATACAGATAATCATGATAATTACCTTACCAGGCTGACATGAGATTTAAATGTATTAGTGCAACACTGAGCATTTAGGATGGTGTCTGGTGCAGAAACTCATGGTTATTGTGAGAGACGCTGTGCAGCCAGGGTTCATACATGAGAACATGATTCTGTACATTGTGTTTTACATCACGGTGCAGTAGTTTTACACTTGCTGGACAGACTGCTTTTCATGTTGTATTATGCATTCTGTATTCACAGCGGGGCCAGCCTCCTTCACACCTAAGTATCATGGTTCTGGCCTCATCTCCATGAGTCAAAATACTGAAATCATGATTTTCTATGAACTAAAATACAGCAAGGCTTCCTCTCGTCGATATTGAGTTAAATCAAAAGTGATTCGTGCTAAGGATGGTGCTGCACGTCTTTACTCCCAGCACTCAGGAGGCAGAGGCAGGAAGATCTCTGTGAGTCTGAGGCTAGCCTGGTCTCATAGTGAGTTCCAGGAAAGACAGGACTGGGAAGGGAGGGAGGGAAGGAGGGAGGGAGGGAGGAAGGGAGGGAGGGAGGGAGGGAGAGAAAGGAAGGGAGGGAAAGGAAGGGAAGGGAGGGAGGGAAGGGAAAGGAAGAAGAGGGAAAGAAACGAAGAGAGGGAGGAAACAGGGAGGGAGAGAGGGAGGGAGGGAGGGGAGGGGAGGGGAGGGGAGGGGAGGGGAGGGAAGGGAAGGGAAGGGAAGGGAAGGGAAGGAAGGAAGGAAGGAAGGAAGGAAGGAAGAAAGAAAGAAAGAAAGAAAGAAAGAAAGAAAGAAAGAAAGAAAGAAAGAAAGAAAGAAAGAAAGAAAGAAAGAAAGAAAGAAAGAAAGAAAGAAAGAAAGAAAGAAAGAAAGAAAGAAAGAAAGGGCATTACAAATAATACTTCTAAGAAATTTGTTTGTAAATCAACTTTCTGCTTTATTGTTATTTAATTAAATAACACAAAGTTTTAATTTAAAAATCTATTTTAAAAAATCTATAACCATATATTCTGTATGAGAAAAGTAGAATAGACAGAGGTTGTGCGTGGTCTGTTCCAAGTCAACCATTGTGTCATACTCATAATTTTACCTCAGTTGGTGTTTCATGTTAAAAAATGGAGAAAAGGTTAAGAACACACATGCTACTTTAAGTTTTCTAATTTTCAATAAAAAATGGAAACAATGCAATGAATCCTAGTGCTTATGGAGTAAAGCTCACATAGCTTGTTGACTGAATAAATACATTTCAAATCAACATTTCTCTTTTTAGCACAGAACAAAACTAAGTGGCGAAAACTTTCAAAATTCTTCAGGGATTAAAATAGTAATGGTAAAGTTTAAATGCTCCGTGATTACTCTAGCCAAGCCAGAAAGCATCTCAACAGACCTGCTCAGAATTTGCAAAATATGCCTACTCCGAATTTGCAGTCAGTATTTGTTGTTTTGAACCAGATTGCTCATAAGCACTGCCTTTTCTATAGCTGTCACTCGTGTCCTTCTAGTGATGTTCCTTGCGTAGTCTCAACTCAGACCGGATGACCAACAGCCAGGCAGTCCTGAGTTATCACTCTGTGCAGGATCATGCCAGCCTTCCAATGAAAGGGAAGGGAGAAAGGGGTCTAAATAAGTTAAAAGAACCAGAAAATTCAACAATGTGTCACAAATAGTGAGGTCATTATGCCTGGATAACTCTGGATATTAACAGTGGCTCAAAGTGAAATACTACCCACAACTTAGCCATCAGTGAGCCTTGCTCAGATGCAGAGATCCTCTGTCCTACGAGGGTGGCATTTTACAGTTGAACGCAAAATAAAACAGACCTTGGTATCTTCATTTGTCCTTCTTTTCTGTGCATATTTCACAGTGTAGTGACTTGGGGTCCATTACGTGTCATTTGCTGGAGTTATAACTACAGAGCTTACTTGAAATCTGTATGCACAGAGAAACACATGCAGTGAACTGGGAGGATTGAAGCAAATCCTCAACCTTCATGTCAATTTAGAATTTTACTCTGGGTTTTAATACCATAGGTTAAAACGGCACTGTGGTTCATGACCTCTTTGTCTAAAATGGGAGGATTCTCTGCCAGGGAAATTAATTGAGAATATTATATAAATGACTATTTAATAATTTTCTCACTTAGTTAATTAGCTCATTTTTAAATGAATCACAACCACTGAGAGATTTATACATACCTACAGGGCCTTATGGCATGCAAAATTTTATATTTTATGAATGAAAAGGACTTGCTGTTAAAGAGGAAAAGAGAGTTTCTGTGAACATTGTTTTCTGTTGTTGTTTCCTTTAGAGTGTGTATCTTTTGTTCTTCAGATTTTTATTGTATGAATGAGAAATATGTGGTGACTTAGAGAAAATATCTTTAGATGTTTTGGGTAGCAATAAGTTCTTGCACTCCTTGCATGATTAAATGTGTTTGTCTGTTCAGAAAATGGAAAGGCTTAGGAAGGGAAAGAGCGATTGTTGAGTGTTCTTGTTATTAAATGCTATGCCTCACCATTATACCTAGTTTTTGATTTCTGCTTTGGGGAACTTGGCAAGGCAGGTATGACTAACTCATTTCATAGTTAATAAAACTGTGTCTCGGTGTTCCCAAATAACTTCCTCTAGACCACAAGGGGTTCTGGGGAAGCTGCACTCTCAAACATTTCACTCCATCACTTTAGGCAAGTGTTAGTACAAGTTAACTGATATCTAGAAATAAATACTATAAAATTATGCAAGATGAGATTTAGGAAAGGACTTTCCATAGCATCTAATCCATTTAATTTAGGGTAAGAAATTCCAACACTGGATGCCACGCGTGATTAGACTGCTAGTTAGGAGTAAGAGGCTACCAGCATGCTCACAGACACGTGAACACAGCCACATGAACAGCACAGTTGATAGAAGACAAAGCAGGGTTTCATAATATGGAAGAAAAGCTTAATTTATGAAGTCATATGGACCAACAATCTTTCCCTTCTTGTTACTAGCCTTGATTTATTAAACTGTGTAAGAGGCATGGTTTTGATATAAAATGTCAATGGGCTCATGTAAAAGGCCTGGTCACCACTTGTGGATCCAGTCACTGCAAAGTGACTGGATCAATAGGTTCTGATCCAACCCATGGATAAATACAATGGTGGATTCACAGTTTAATGTGAGTAGAGAAACTGTTTGCTGAGAGTTGCCTTTGAAGAGTATATGTATTCCCTGGTCCCTTTCTGTCTCTCTTTCATGACTGCAACTAGGCGAGCAGCTGCACTGCCATGCCCTTCAATAGCATTGCTCTGCTGTCTTAGGCTCAGAGGCCAGCTGATCATAGACTGAGACCTGAGAAGCCTTGAACTAACAAACCCCTCCTCCTCACATTGCTTTCTCAGGTATAATCTACACTTTAAAAATGAGATAATGGTTAATAGAGTCCTAAGGCTGGGTACAGACATTTGACTTTACATGCAATCTTTCAAGATCATTTTTAAAAGAAAATTCTCAGTATAAAAGGTGAACAGTTTATAGATCTATATAGGAAATACCTAACTTTTTCTTTATTGATTTATAATTGGATCTGACACACATGAGGAAATATAAGTGCCTCCTTCCCTCTTACTATTAAAATATTCCTTGCAAATCTATACTTTATCTGGAAAGAGAAGGCACATCTTGTATTTGTTGTTTTATTTTCCTTTGCCACTATTCATAACAGGATGCTCTACTGCTATCTAAACATTTCTGGTCATGTGAAACCATCCAATTAATTTTACTTATGCTTAATATGTTGTTGGGGTCTCTCACCTCCACTAACCACTCTCCCTCTAAACATTATATTGCGCCCCCTGCAGACGCACAGGATTGCTACTGAGAAGACCTCCCCAGATCTCCCAGAATGCAGCATCATCAGACCACCCTATGTCTTCGTCGTCATCACCGCCCACTGTCGCCGCCCACTGTCACTCGGACCAACCACTAACGTCGTCTCCGCCCACTCGCTCGAACCCGCCTTCCAGATACACATCTCCGCTCATGATCAGACCACTCGGCAGAGAGAGAGAGAGAGAGAGAGAGAGAGAGAGAGAGAGAGAGA
>NC_034592.1:90293013-90339255 GCF_900095145.1 Mus pahari | reverse complement strand
AGAGAGAGAGAGAGAGAGAGAGAGAGACAGAGACAGAGACAGAGACAGAGACAGAGACAGAGACAGAGAGACAGAGAGAGTTTCTCAAGGGGACACAAGGGCGGGTTTAGAATCCTTCTTTGTCTGATTAATAAAAATCATGCTCTGATCAGCGCAAACCAACAGGGCATTCATTTTTCCCTTCACAGCCTATCCTCTTTCAGGATGTTGAGCTCTTCAGTACGAACCCAGTCCAAAGTGTTTTCTTCCCATGCAGAAACACACAATATGTGGTGGTGGGGAAGGCCTCTGAAACTATGTCTAACGTAAATTCATGTATTGACCTGGGTTATTCAATGATTCTCTGATACACAGAAACAAACATACAAATTAAGATAATAAAGTAGAACTGTGTCTAGTGAGATATACCTAGCATGGTGTCAATGTATCAGGCCCAATGACCTGAGCTGATAAAGATCAACAATGAAGAATAAGACACCTGTCATGAAAATGATGTCTGAGGGGCTCATGCAAGCTCTGTGTTTGGTTTAAGTATACTCTGAGAAGTTAACTAATCAGAATGTCTTAAAGTGCACTTAATTCCCCTTTAGGGACCTACATAAATCTTTTGAATTTGTGATACCATACATTCTGCATAGTCAGCAATTTATCATGCAGTCACTTGCGTGCTTCTATGCAAGAGGGCCCTAGGTATGGGAGCAGCACATCATGGCAGAAAACAGGGAGAAGTCATTTGCAAGAGCAGATGCTCTTGGTACCTTGGTGATTAGCCACATGCTGCCTGAAGGCCAGGACACTCTCTGATTCTTGCTGTTGACTTCGCTCCTTGAGGAACAGTACTTTCTGATGGAAACAGAGGCATAATGGACAATATTGGGATCCATCTGTACCACAAGGAGAGGGATACACATTCAATTTGTAGTCTAAAACTGAGCACTCTTCAACACACCTATTCGAAATGAATGAACCATGACAAAACATTAGGTTTTCTGACTGAGGGGGTGTCTTCAAAAGTGAGTACTTAGCCTCATTTAATTCAAATCGTGTGTTTGATTGTCAGTACTGATGATATGTAAAGACCGTGGGCTGTGTGGCATGGAATATTATAAAATATTTTTTATGCCTTAAAAATGCCTTAAAAATATTTTTTATGCCTTTCTGTCTTTCTGTGTCTGCTTCTGTACCCACCTCTCTCCCTCCCTCCTTCTCTCTCTCTCTCTCTCTCTCTCTCTCTCTCTCTCTCTTTCTCTCTCTCTCTCTCTCACACACACACACACACACACATATGCTTGTGCAGAATTTCATGTTAAACATTATGAAAATGTTATTAAATTGCATTAGAGGCATCTAAAATAATGGGCACATTTTGTTATAAAAATAAAAATGAAGTATCTTGAAAGAGTAACATATGATATAACCCTTGAAGGATGCATCTGATATGGATAATATAAAGGAAAATGTTATCAAAAATAAGGTCATTTTAGTTCATATATTGTAGAATTTCATACTAGACTTAAAAGGTAAATTTGAGCAAACTCAGGAAAACATCAGGTAAGGGCTACAGAGTTAGGTGAGCTGCAGGGAGATGCTGAAAGCTTTCACTAGGGTCTAGCTCACCATAGGTTTTAGGAAGGCTGATATGCCACAGGGTGACATCATGGATTGTGAAATGGAAACATCAAATGTAGCGGGGAATGATCAGGAGTCCACATATGCTCCTGAGAATAAAAACATATTAACCGAGACTTCAGCTTGAAGAATCACTGAAGAAGGGTGTGCACTGATGGAGGAACATGCCATCCATATCTCCTGGGGTCATTATGAGATTGCACAACCTGTATTGTTTAATCACATTGTATATGTGGGAGGCATTTTGCACCCTCTCATATGTTTTGCTTAGACCTGACTGTTTAATTCCCATCCATTTGTGTCACCTGTAGGAACTCCGTTATTTCACACTTAATAAAATTCAATTCGTAAGTTACAGTAACATTGTCCTCAAGTAGCTACAGCTTTTAAAGAGCAGTATCTATAGAGCAATGCCAATGTATCCTTTTAGTATGATAAATGGTGCTGCTTCAATAACCACTTAACTTACTTTCTGATGTTAAAAGTCTTCAAGTTCAACAATACTATTTATTTCCTGAGTAACAGATGACTTTAAATATACAAATTAAACAATAATTCATAAAGCTATATTTTAAATTGTCCAAGTGATCACTGAAAGGTACATTATGATGATTATTCTGTAAGAAAAAAAAGAGATCTTTCTCAAGAGGAGAAAATGTTGTATGACTCCTTTGTGTGAAAATGAAAGTTTTTTTTTTTTAAATATCTTTTGTGGTAGTTTCTCCTCACATGAGCAGATCTGACCTACAGTGCTCTGGTTGTGTATCCCCCAGAAAGCCAGGCATTGCTGGCCTCTAGCAGGGATTCCCCACAGATTATGAACAATAATAAACTCTATTCTGCTAAGCCATCCTCCACAGGATTCAATATTTAAAGCAGCGCTCCCACTCTACCTCTTCACTCCAAGTTGCCATCATATTCTAAACTTCCCTGTGTATCTGGCAGGAGATTGTTTTGACTGGAATTAGAAGGAAGACCCATGCTGCCAACTGCTTCTTTGTACAGCACCTGCTGCCAGCGCCTAAATTCTTGTTATCTCCACAACATGGTTTAATCTTTTAACAGTTGGCTTATTGGTGAAGAGCAAAGGGGTCCTTTGTCTCTGCCTTGGGCTGGCACCCAGGTTTCACACCATGCTGTTCTTCAAGAGATATTTTGCTGGACAGTTCCCAAGTGATTCTGCACAGGGCAGACACAGCCAGACCCACACCAATGCAGCTTCGTTTACATTACTAAAAAAAAAAAAAAAATCTAGAAGGAAGGAATCCTGCCAACTCTTAACTAACAGTTACCTCTAAGAATCTTCTCCTGTGGCCTGTCTGCTTGACTCATTGTCCCATCTCTGCCTTCTCTTTGTCTTTTTTTCATTTTTGCCTTTGAAACATTTATCACAGGAAGTTAATTTTCAGTGTTTTTACCTACAGGAAAAGAGACAAGCTCATCAGGAAACAAGGCAGTGGAAAACATTGTAGAACAGAGCCAACAAAAATGATTTTTAGAATCTGGTGACAAAGACAAAGATATATATATATATATATATATATATATATATATATATATATATATATATTCCCTAAGCACTGCCCTCCTGTGCATATTCATAGTGAGCACCCAAAAGTTTATGAAAAACTTGATCTCTTTGTAAAATCTATTTTATCTTATNTGTGTGTGTGTGTGTATCTCTCTGTGTGTGTTGAGCATGAATGTGCACACATGCTATGGAGTACAAGCAGAGGTCAGAGAACAACTTTATGGAACTGTTTGTCTCCTTCCACTTTTACATGTGATCCTGGGACCTCACTTTGTTATGAGGCACACAAGATGAATGCTTTTAACCACTGAGCCCTCTCAATGGCCCAACTTAACTGCTTATCTCTAGCATAAATAGTTTACAAGGAGAAAGAGAGGGGTAAAATTTGTGAAAATTATGATTAAAGAAAATTTCCCACAATTTACAAAGTAATATGTGTGTGTGTGTTTGTGTGTGTGTGTGTGTGTATATCTGTGCACATGTGAATAGAAGTATTTGTGCTGAGTCTGATATTTAAGTACATATGTCCTATCTGGTAATGAAAGGCCTTCTTAAGTGCTGCCGTGATTGAGAAGGGAATTCTTGTTTATTCATTTGGATGCCTATATTCATTGTCCCCTTTAAAGGATCATAATAATCTCCCTTGTTTGCATATATGGTGCTGATGTAGAGAGGCTGAGCCAATTCAAATTCCTTGTTTTGTTCCTCTATCGATTCATAATGATGGCCTGATTCCAATACCCACTTGTCTTCTCTTGCAGAACCCCAAAGAAGTGGACCACCAAGGAAGGAGAAACTCACAGATCACAACCTTCAATTCAAACAAAGTATTTACTACCTAGAGATTATGTGTAAAATTTCACTTTTGATGATGCACTTTAGTGTTAAGTTAAATAATTTTATATATGAACCACTGTAAGAAATAGTATAAAATATCTTTCATCCCATTATCAATTCCCCATCTCATTCCCACCAAGAAATGAAAAGGTAGTAGAGCAGAAAATATCAAAACAACATAACTATATACAACTAACCTATAAAGGCGCTTAAGACCTAGGTATACAGTCCTCAAGTGGCTTGCATTATTAGTCCCAAAATAAGGAAGAAACTGAGCAATTGATTTAAAGTCCAGTGTTATGAGCAAGTGTTTATCTGTTTCCAGCCTCCTTGTGTTCAAAGATTAATTGCAGAATAATCACAAGATGGATGTATTCTGCAAGTATCAATAAGATCTGAATTTACTAATTAACTTGTAACAAATATGCCATGACTCTAAATTTAAAAATTGATTATTTTCTTGCTATTTTTGTAAAGAACATTGTTATGAAGGCCCTTTAATACCTAGTCCCAAAAGACCAAATCAAATATAATTTTCTTTTCCATTATGGCAAAATTCAAGGTGTGCCAAGCACTGGAGTCCATGTTTTTCTGCTCTTTTTTTTTTCTCTCTCTCACAACCAGCCATTTCTCTAGGTATTTTTTTTTTTCACAAATTTGTTTTTCTATTAACTACCATGAAGTTTAAATCTCATCCACTGCATGGAAACATATAATTTGATTGCTCTAAAACTGAATCAATCTACAAATGTTGCCAATGTGAGCAACAATGGAAGAGAGTTGTCGAAAGACGTGTGTGCCAAATTGTCAACTCTTAGTGGCTTCCAAATCTGGTTTTGAAATGGATAAAAGAGCAACAGGCTATAATTGTCAGGGTTACAGTGTCGCCCACATTGCAAATGGGGATTGTATGTTCCAGATACTTCTCTGTAGGAAAGGTTTTACTTGTCAATAAGAGATTTAAAAGAACAGTCAGGGGCTGGGCAATGAGATGTCTACCTCCAGCCAATTTAAAAAAACTATGCATCAGGAATATTGGCTTTTCTTTCCCTTCCCTCAACCCCTGTTATAATCCTCTTACTGTCTTCTTTACCTCAGTGAGCACCAAGATTCCACAATAAAATGTCCTGTAGATGCCTGTCACCTCTGCCTCACCTGCCTTTAAAGCACTCCTTTTCAGGTTATTAAATTACCACTTGAAACATGCTGGCCACCTCTCTGTAAGTAATTTGAGACACTTTACTGAAAGGATTTTAAAGATTTCACAGCTATGTTGGGGCCGTTTGTTCCAGAAGCATCTCCTTACTGGACAGTTCATCAAGATCTTGCTTTTTTCACTCACTATTTTGGTTGAATTTTATTAAAAATCAGTGAATTCTTTCAATAATAAAATAGTGAAAAAAACATTTATTTAAGATGAATATTTTCTCATTTTCACTAGGTCATAAGATCCAATTAGCGAATAAGAATACGTGCAGACTATTTTCTGTACCTTCTTTGCATTAGAGAATATGTCATCTTATAAAGTGGCACTTGAACGGAGATGAGAGAAAGGCTCCCTCTGCCTCCATTCCCCTGGTACTGTTTGATATCTTTTTTTTTTTTCCATTTAAGTTTGAACTGGTCTCTGTTGAGTGAGTTACTTAACTCATCAGCTTTCTTCAATTTTGCTAATTCTGTATATATAAATACTGAAGCACACACAAGCAAGATCAGGGCCTGTCCTTGAGGGAGCTTGGGTCTCACAAGGAGGATAAGGCAAAGGCCCCCGAGTCGTCTTCCTAACACTGAATTGGATCTTACCTCTGATTAAACATTCCCAGTGTCTTCTCAAAAAGAACCGCCAACCAAATCTTTACTGTTGAATTTAAACCTTTCTGATTCCAGCATTTCCAGTAGAGTCTGCCACCGAACCCTACCTGCTCCCAAAGAAACCAGAACTGGGGTTGAGGAGTAAAGAGATATAGATCCCATTTGTCTGATAGTCTATCCACCTAGCCAAATTGTCAAGCTGTGGGATCAGTGCTAGACATTTCCTTTAAAAATAAAGTGAAAAACAATACAAGGAGACAATCAAAGTTGACCCCAGGCTTCCACACATGCCTGCAAGGTAAGCACAACTGTATCTGCACATGTACACACATGCATGAACCATGCACAAATGATAACAATAGTAATAATTAGTAAAATAGTAGCTTTGTCAATGCTATACTATTAATAACACAAAACAGATTTTTCTGGGACTATAAATACCAAAAGTATGATGTAGAGTTTAAGGAAGGGGTGAAGTCAAGATAGACTTCCTGAGGCAGTCATGGGAAATTTTTCAAGAGGATCAATGAATGTGCCAGACTCCAAGCTAGAACATGGCAAAGGGAGGCAGAGATGACCAGAGAGTAGTGACAAAGAAAAATAAAATGAGGTTGAGTTCTAGGCAACAGGGTCACTATGGATGCATCAGGATGTGGAATGTTTTCCCAAAGCAGCAGACGAACAATTTGATTGCAGTAACACACAGAGGATACAAGCAACTGGGGCTACATGTGACCTCATCTCAAACATCCAACACACACACACACATGCAGGTGCACGCGCACAGACACCCACATACACATAAGCACACACACACACACACACACACACACACGCACACAAGCACACACACACATGCAGACACAAGCACACACATGCACACATTGTGCTGTCCATATGTTTGTATGCAGGTATATCACTTAGAATTCTGTATTGGCATCTACACATATTGTCTATGTCCCAAGAATTTCCAAAAGACCAAGAGCCAAGGAAGGAAAATGCTTATACCAAATGACAAAATCTACAAAGAGTTTTCAACAGAAAGAAATCAGGGAGAGCAGATCTGAGAAGACAAAACAAAGATTCTCTTTGGAGGATCTGGGATGACTGCATGTAAAAATACAAGAAGGAGTATAACCGTATGGACTGGGACAGGGAATGAGTGAGAGAGAGTGGTTCAGGCGAGGCACAGCACAAGCTGCTGCACAAGCTCGCTATGGCACAAAGCTCACTAACTCCAGGTGCCAGGTGCAGACAGGACCAAGATGATGAAAGATTGGGGATATCAATTGGCAGGGGGGAGTGGGAACCTTGTTGGACGATAGACACAAGAGGTGATTTTAAACAAACAAACAAACAAAAAATACCAAGCAAAAAAACCCTAATGAGGAATGCTAACAGGAAGAGACCTATGCCTGTTATACCTCAATGTCAGATGAGCCCCTTGCATTGTGTCTGAGGAGGCGGAAGTTCTGCTTTTTGCAGACACAGACGTTATTCAACATATTTTTTCCTTCTGCTCAAGAGCTAAAGTTTGTAACTGACATAAACAATAATCTAACAAAATGTTTTTCAGTGAAGAAACATTGGAGAATTGTTCCTCTTCAGATATACTTTAAGTGTCTTCAATAGGCCAATTGATAAAAGTTATGGAGGATGAATTTATAAGAAAAAATAATAAACAGATGAGAGTGTGGTTGCCATGAATTGAATTGGGATATATAAATATATATATATATATATATATATATATATATATATATATATATATATCCAATTTTATTAGATATGTTCTTCATTTTCAATTCAAATGCTATCCTGAAAGTCCCCTATACCCTCCCCACACCCTGCTCCCCAACCCACCCACTCCTACTTCCTGGCCCTGGCATTCCCCTATACTGGAGCATATAAAGTTTGCAAGACCAAGGGCCTTTCCTCCCAATGATGGCCGATTAGGCCATCTTCTGCTACATATGCAGCTAGAGACACGAGCTCAGGAGGTATTGGTTAGTTTATATTGCTGTTCCTCCTATAGGGTTACAGACCCCTTCAGCTTCTTGAGTACTTTCTCTAGCTCCTCCATTGGGGGCCCCGTGTTCCATCCAATAGATGACTGTGAGCATCCACTTCTGTATTTGCCAGGCACTGGCTTCTAAAAAATCCATTTCCTTTAGATACACCAGATACATAGACCAGAATAGCAAGTAAGGTAGATCATAACATACAAGGAGTTTGCATGCATCTTTTTATTAAATTACTTATTTCTTTATGTTTGTGAAGGTCAGAGGACAATTTGCTAGAATTTCTCTTCTGGCACTATGCGAGTCCACGGGACTGAATTCAAGTGCTCAGGATTGTCCACAAGTGGGTAACTCAAGGTAACAGACATTTTAAAAACTCTCTTAAAGAATCCCAACTCATTAATTATTTCTGAATGAAAATTATAACAAACAGTATGATTTATATGACACAATCCAAGCAGAATATTTTCATGTATGAACACTATATGCTGTGTAAGGTTTGAAATAATTAAAAATTATACAGAAGTCATTGTTCACCCAGAAGTCACTGCTGCCCCAAATAAAACTATTTCTGTAAGGAAAATCTTTAAAAAAAAATGTCCACTATGTAACAGTAGTACAATAGATGAGCGTCTACTAAGTAAAATACACTCTGTTACAGCACAGTCAGTCTGACCTTGTTGTGTAGGAAGTGAATTTCCAAGGCCACTTTTTCAAACCAATCAGGGATCTTTTGGCTGGTGCATTCAAAGTTCACTGGCAATCCCTCGCAAATTTCCCAACAAGAACAATAAGTTACTATACTTAGTTTTATTAGAATAAAAATATTCAACTATAATACTTTATTAGTTTCATTATTAATGAACAATATCCTCTATTACTGGAATGTTGTGATACAAAACATTTATAAAGCATGTTAGCATTTGTAAGTGGGAAAAAGGTTTAAATTTTATCTTGTAATTACTTATGATATATGGGAATTCAATCTTTAATTATTGATGGAAAGCAAAAATAATCATCAAGAATTTCTTGTAGTGGAAATACAAATACACTAAGCTATGAATAGTAAAGAACCTTTTGATACTTACACTGGTTAAACATGTTAGTTTTGAATTTTCAAGATAGCCTGTAGAAGCATAACAGATTAATGGGAATCCAGGAGAAAATGCAATCTAAAGAAGTTGCATTTCACTCTTAGTGTAGACAAATATCTTAAAAGTAACAAAATACTTACCCTAAAGCAATGACCTGGCTCATCCCTGGTGTGTTAGAGCACATTGTACAGCAGTGCTTCTCGACCTTCCTAATGCTGCCACCCTTTAATACAGTTCTTCATGTTGTGGGAACCCCAAACATAAAATTATTTTGTTGCTACCTTATAACTGTAATTTTGCTACTGTTATGAATAATAATATAAGTATCTGATAAGCAGGATTTCTGATATGTCACCCTGAAAGATGTCATAACCTACAGGTCAAGAACCACTGCTATACAGCATGCTGTCCAGAAGAAATCGGTCCTGGGATCTAATATCCTATTACCAAGACACTTGCCACGGCCTCGTTCATTGCTCTTCGACTCATAACAGCTAGGAAATGAAATCGACCCAGATGTCCATCACCAGGTGATAGATAAGAAAAATGTCTGCATACTCACATGAAATGAAATATGACTTGTCTATAAAGAAAAATGAAATCTATATTTAAATGTGTAGAACAAGAAAAAAATTATATTAGGTTGAGGTCACGCTGGCCCAGAAAGATGAACACAGTGTGTGAATCCTAGCTTACCTTTTTTTTTTTTTTTTGTCTTATACACTTAACTTGGGGCACATATGGAGGCCAGCTAAGTAGAAAGGGGCATATTTTTAGTTGGAGACACACCAACCAAGAGGAAAGTAATAGGTTTTAGGTATAACTGCAAGCAGTAAGGTATGATACTGGGATAGGAAAGGTGAGAAATCAGGCAGGTCTATGAGAGGATGGGGAAACCAGGTTTGTAAGGGGGCAGGGCTAGACCAAAGGAAGGGAATGTGAAAGGAAGTGCGACTCTACTACCTTACAATCCAACTCTAAAAAAGAAGAAGTAAATGTACGGATAGTAGACCACGAGTGAAAAGAAGGAAGAGAGAATATGGAGTTAGAAGATCGTACAGGGATAAAGGTGAAGATTATTTGTAGAGGAGGGAGAAGAGTACTGGATGAGTTATTCAAGGTAAATGTTGTATGAGAATGCTATATGCAAACCTACTATTTAGAAAACTAATTTCAAAATAAAACTATAACTAAAAGATTTGGAACTGAATTCCCTGTGTGGGTGGTCCATGTAACTCTCAGAAGACATGGCTTCCTAAATAAAAATCTCAGTGCCAGGTCATGGATTGCTTCCTATCAATTATTGATAATGGAGATCCCAGAAATCTCCAAACCAACACAGGTGATTGCTATTGCCCTTGGCTACCCACCACAAGTTCATGGTAAGTCCCTTCACTAAAGACACCATACGCTCTGGCTGCAGAGCATAGAGAAATCAATCTCATTCTGACTGGGAAACTTGATTTTTGCTGGTTGGCTTTTATGGGGTTAGAATATGCTATATAGACTGATGAGGGAGAAAAGACATCAATAATTTGACTCAGCAATGAACCCTCTTTGCTATAATGCCAACCAAGCAAGAAATGCCTACTGGTGTGTTAGTGGCACAAATGTTACAAAGTAACTTACTGCTTTATGGTAAGATTTCAGGACTTCTCTTCATGAGGTAATTTGCTACCTCATCTTATAATAATAGTCAAAAGTTCATAGATAGGAAAGTCACAGGAACTAGGATTAAACCTGCTATTGTAATTATGCTAAATGGCCATGCTACAAAATTTCTTTTTAAATGTTTATTTTCATGACTACAGATTTGAGCAGCTCTCTACCCTGGTCAGAAAGGTTGTTTGTTTGTTTGTTTGTTTGTTTGTTTTTGCAGTGGGCAGCAGTCAATGGAGACATATAAATGGCCAAAGGACTTAGAACAAATGACTCAGTGCTCAACCCAACACAAGACATCTACATTAATTTCTCCTACCACAAATGCTCAGGGAACATCATGGAAATGGAGACAGAATGTAAGAATCAGAGGGTGGGGACAAGTGCTTTTAAATGCTGTCTAGGACATGACAAAGCAAAGGCAGCCATGAGACCTCAGTAGCTGTGATTAAATGCATGAGAACTACACAAGACCAAGCCAGTCCAAATCCCAGCACAGTCGGTACAGATGTTCTCCAGGTCCTCCCCCTTTTAAGGAGATATTGGTGTTGGAGAATCATTCATTACTGAGGGTGTGGCCAATGATAGCTTCCCTGTACTTTAGTGGATGACCCCACACCCATGCACAACAGGCAGTTCTAACATTACTTAAATGGGCTATCCAGAGAGAGAGAGAGAGAGAGAGAGAGAGAGAGAGAGAGAGAGAAAGGGAAGGGAAGGGAAGGGAAGGGAAGGGAAGGGAAGGGAAGGGAAGGGAAGGGAAGGGAAGGGAAGAAGAGAAAGGAAGAAAGAAACCTACAGTTGAGGGAAGTGATGAGGGGAGCTTTAAGTGTGTGGGGGGGGAATAAATGGTAGATGTAATCATATTTAATTGTGTACATGTGTAAAATTTTCAAAAAAAATTAAGAAACCAGTCCTGGGAGTAATAATAGAAATTCTACCATAGAAATTATTTAAAAATATTAAAAATAAGTACATGAATGGATAGAGAGATTTCTAAGTGATTAAGAGCACACGCAGCTTTCCCAGAGGATTTGGGTTCAATTCCCAGCAACCATAAGCCAGTTAACAACTGGCTGTATTTCTAGTTTCAGGCTATCTGTCATCCTCTGTGACCTCCATGGGCACTGCATACATATGGTGAACAGACATATGCAGGAACAACACTCATACACTAAAGTAAATACAATCTCGAAAATATGTAGAAGAGTATGACTGTCAAGGACTGAAATGACCCATTTTAGAGTGCAGAAAGAAATCGGGTATACAATTAAGCAAATTAACATATTTAGTTTGCACTCAGTAAAAGCTACTTCATGTTGTTAGATTTAAGGACCCAACCAACTCAATCAAACAACATTTTTTTTTTTACTACCAATAAAGTGAAATTTAAAATGACTACATGAGGGGTAGGGTGTGCAGCTTGGCAATAAAATAGTGGCAAGCAGGAACTGAAAATTTTAAGCTCTAGCCGGAAATCTAAAGGAATGATCTAGGCGAATTTTCTTCTAAAAAGATCGTTTAATATATTTCTATTATCATGTGTGCATGCATGTACATTCATAACGTACCACGGTGCCAAATGTAGGGCATACCAAAGTGTTCATATGTAAGTCAGGGGACAAATTTACAGAGTTGGTTCATTCCTCCCACCTTTAAGTAGGTTCTGAGATCTGGATTTGTGAACCAAGCTTGTGCCCAGTGTGCCTTTATCTCCTAAGCCTTTTTCAGCAGCCAGCTTGAAGCAAATTTAATAACTTGGGGAAATATTGCTGCGTGCAAAATAAATCTTCCTATGAGTGGGAAAATGCCCATTAAGAAAGAATTAGGATGAATTATTTTTCTTTCTACCAAGAAAAAGGGAACAGGAGGAAGCACAGAGCAGTTTAATTTAGCGACGGATTGTCCCTGGCTGGAGTGAACTTCATCACATGCTTTCAGAGTTTTGGTTATGCCCTTTACTCTATCCTTTTAGTTGTACACTAAAGACATGTAATTTGCTAAATTATGTAGTACTAAAGCTAGATGAGATCATACAGAGAGGCCGATTCATACAGAGAGGTCGCCCAACCCAACCTAGGACAGGTGCCATGCTGTGACAACGAATACGCTACTGACAAGTTACATATTTCTATTTAAATTTATGATCACTTAAATAAATTGGAAAACTAAGTTCCTTAGTCCCAGGAGTCACATTTTAACTAGTCATGGAGTAAGCTCCCATCTTCACACACTGCATGGTGGGAAAGCATAAGTTGCTTAAGACCAGCGATGCCAGCTAGAACCTTGGTTCACCATGTGCCAGCATTCTGAGTTTGGACAAAACATTTTTTTGTCTCTAAGTAGTAGAATGCTAACATAGACTTATGGTTTGAAAATAAAGTAAAAATGTTACACCATTAATTTAGAAGTCAAGGCTGAATAGCTGACACTTTATATTATTTAGAGATAAAAAGCTGATATCCTTGTGTTCCTGGTCCGTCATGAGTAAGATGGTGCTAAACTCCCAGATTCTCCCAATGATTCCTGACTTCCTTCACCTGTCTCACAGTCTCACAGGTCCCCTGTTACACTGCCTTCATTTTCACTTTGTCATCATTAAACCCAGGGTTTAAATATGAAGATGAAGAGGAAAAAAAAATCTATTTTGTACTGAACTGAATTAACTTAAAGTTATTCATTTGGAAATAACCACCAAACAGCTTTTAAAACCAAATTGTGATTTCTTTAAAGCAGAAACTGTTCATTGTCCCCAAGTATTCCTTTAAAAACAAAGGGACATGGCTAGGTCGTTTAGGCCTGACTCCATTAGACCATGAAGTAAGTCAATACAACAAGTATTGCTTAAGGCAATCCAGGAAAGTATTTCAGTGTTTGAGATCTCTGGCTGTGGGGAATCCTGAATTAGGCGATGGGTTACTTTAATTAAATATATGTTAATTTACTCATCGCATCCAAATAGCGGAGCAGCATCAGCATCCATAAAGTTCTTATATACAGCAGTAATACCATCTCTGTCAAAAGCAGTCACTCGGGCAAAGGTCAAAGCCAAACAGGGTTTGAGTGGAGATCTTAAAAAATGGGGAAAATATTTAAGCTACTTGCGTAATATACATTGAAATTAGAGCATAAGTAAACACTTGATATTGAATAAAACCTTTTATTCTTGAACTCCTCTAGCGATACGTGAATACACATTTTAATTCATTTAGCTAATTTATAATGTACCCAAAGATGGTTGCAACATGTGCAGTTAAAAAAAGAATTGCACATCTAAAAGCTGCAAAAGTGAAAGACTGTAACTGAGAAGTGTTCATCTAATTCATTTTCCCCATGTAACTAATTAAGATAAACACATAATACTAAGTACAAACAACTATATTTTGTAAGATACTAAATGTAATTCAGTGTTGTTACCCAATTTGATTTACATAGCTATTACAAAGCATACTGCTGCTTTAAGTAAATTTGAGAAATAAAATCAAATATCAAACATCTTAAATAAAGAGTATGGTCCTCTATGAGCTATTTTTTCTCTAGATTGATAACAAATATTTAGGGCTTAATTCTACAATGGGACCCGTATTGTCTCCCATGAAATATTATTGCCAATAGTATTTAAACTGTATTTAATCATGATTAGACAGACAAGTCTAAGCTGTGGAAGACGCTGCAAGAAAAGCACTCAGATTCTTGAAAAATCATGGGAGAAGCAGAATAAAGGTGAAGGGAAAGTTTTAGCGTAAAAGGAGATACGGCAGTGGTGCAAGCACCGTGGAGGAAATCTACCTAACCTCTGGGTTACTGTGAGCTTGGAGGCACCTGTGGGTAGCTGACTGCTGAGGGGGTGTCAGATGATAACGTGTTATTATGGACTGTTAGGCATACAGTGTGGTTATACAGAAGGTCCCGTTCTTCAATCTGCCAGAAGCACTTAAGGAGTAAAATTTTAATAATTGACTGCAATTACTTTCAGGAGAGATAAACAAATAGGAAAGCTCATTAGATGGCTGAATGAAAATGAAGAGCATGAAAATACTTGTTATAATAGTCTTCCAACTTGTCATGTATTTGAAACTTTTCAAAATATGCAAAATTTGGAGGAGATATTGATTTTGACAGATGAGTATAACCTCCTATGTCAAAATAAGTTATAATAAGCTCCTGAGAACAAACGCTATTCCCTAGATAAATACTGTGCATTTTCTCAGTGTATTTTAAAGTATGTACTATACAGTTTTAGAAATACCCATTTAAAAAATTCCACTGGTGGCAAGATGCTGGCATAGTTATCTTTTGCTCTGTATCACATTAGTGATTTATTTTCAAAACTAGAGAAATATTGCATTGTCTTATTAAAATAAAATGAGTCACAAACAAATCTATGAACTTACATGGTTCTGAAGCCACAACTAACCAGCTGATTCTAGAATATTCCATATTTCTGGCACCTTTCTGTTGTTTTCACAAATATGATTGTTCAAGAATACACTGTTAATATATATATATATATATATATATATATATATATATATATATATATATATATATATATATAATCTGATAAGGCATGGAACCAATCATCGATTTCACCTTGCCGGTATCATTAAGAGGAAATAACGAGGCATACTTGATTAGAGCCGTTCTTTGCCATCAGAAGGGCTTGCCAAATTATGCCAAAATCCTTACTGCTATAAAACCCATCACCAATTACATCATTGAAAAACAATTCTGTTCCCAGTGTAACTTAGAATGACTTGAAATTTGCCTACTGTGTAAATGTTATCATCCATCATGCACATTCTAATTCTATAAATTATATAGTGTAAGAAATCAACACGTGTCTCAATGTTGTTCTATTGGGACAAACAAAACAATATTTGTGGCATGGCCCTCTGTCCCGACACCTTCATGGGTTTCTCAGGCAACTGTTATCTGAGGTTAGAAAACTTGAACAAATACCAAATCCAAATCTAATCGGTTACTCATTGGCTGATATTTAGATCTGTCTCTAGTGTTTTCATTATTGTTACTGTAAGATCAATTATACCTTACATGCAACACAATTTTGTTCTATCTCTAAACAATGGGCTAAGAAAATTAAAAACGGCAAAAAAAAGTATGTTTAAGTTTCCTGACAAGCAGTTTCAGAATTCATCTGGATATATCCTGTCAAAATACGCATACATTTCTGAGATTTTTCAACACAAGAGCACAGACCATCCGTGGCTAGATACAGTAACCCTTTTCTTTCTTTCTTCGGGAAACGCAGAGAAATTTATGCAGGAATTTACCAATCCACAAAAAATTTACACAATGCTCAGGAAATAGTAATTATTGTGAGCTAATGTTCGGCCCTGTGAGGAACACAGCTTCGATAGGAGAGCTTTACCAATTTATCCCTGGCTGTCCTCCTCAGTGGTGCTTAGGAAGTTAAGACTTTATTTGTGAAAACATAGAGAAATACTGGGGAATCGTGTTGTCTATAGCTTCATAAATCTTGCTTAAGATCCTTTTCAATTACCATCCATTTCTCCTTTAAAAAGGGACACCCCCCCAAAAAAAAAAATAGAGGAGAGGAAGCGGGTCAGGGCAGTGTGTGGCAGGCAGCGGCAGCGTGATGGGCTTGGGCCCCCCGTGGCGTTTCCATCTGCCGTCATTAAGGTGACTACTCAGACATGAACAAATCCCTCTTGCTGTGCTGACAGGCAGACCTCAAGAAGTATGACAAGGCTTTAAGACAGAAAGTCAGAGAGAGAGAGAGAGAGAGAGAGAGACAGAGAGAGACAGAGACAGAGACAGAGACAGAGACAGAGACAGACAGAGAGAGACAGAGAAAGAGACAGAGAGAGACAGAGAGAGACAGAGAGACAGAGACAGACAGAGAATCGGTCATATTCCTTCTATAAGCAATGCTGCCTTACAAAAAAATGTTCCTTACATTTTATTGGAATTCAAAAAAAAATGTTTTTCTTAATTCTTAAAGGGTCTAACTCGGCTTCTCAATTCTACTACACTAGTGCTAAGCCTCAGAGGGTAAAACCGACAGGATAAACACCTTGCTCCTACCTGTGTGCTTTCCCATAAGAAAGCCTTTTTTTCCCCCATTCTTCAGCTGCAGTAGATTCTTAAATCTCTTGATCGAAAATCCGGGCTGAAGGAAAATGGAGGCCTTGTGACCTGATGGAGGAAATTTGAAGCTGCTGGTGGTGGATTCTGAGAAGGAGCTGGTGGAGGGCAGGTGAAGGGGATGAGGAGGAAGACATAAGCTACGTGAACATCTGTAACAAACTGTCTCTGCTCTGTAACAAATGGAGTCCAAACAAATGATAATTAAATTCATATAGAATGTTAAAGGAAGTGTGAAACGACGGCAATGTTTAGTTCAGTGTAAAGTAACAAAATGAGCATGGGCTTTTAACCAGCAGGGGGTGCCACAGGCTTGTGATTGAGCCCTGACCCTTTGGCACAGAGCCCGAAGGCAGATGTGACAGTCTCACAGAAAGAGCATTTAGCTTCCACACCCGGTAACAATCCTCTTTGATGAGGGCTATGCTTGTCATGTCTGTGCCGCACGGTTTGTTAGGTCTTTGCAGGCCAGATTCAAGTTTTACTGTTACAACAGGCTAGCTCCCCGGCCCCAAGCAGCTCCAGGTACCTGGGGCGGGGGGGGGGGGGCGTAAGAATAATTCCCCCGCTTACAGGACTGTACAATCGACGACGTGCCTCTCGGGTTCTGCGGGCTCTTTTAGAGCTCTTCTGTGAGTATTTTACTTCCAAGCCCTGCAAACCTTGGGAGTGATTTTAGGAACCGATGTCTGGGAGTCATGAGTAAGACATTACTGGAGTGAGAGTGTGAGGTGAAGCCACTCCTCATTTTAAATAATAGCCTTGTCAGGGAGCCCTGCTCCTTGCAGCCAGAGACTAAGCTATGAAGAGGGTTCATATTTAAAACACATTCAAATGTAAAGTAAATCCAGTGGAACTGTGGCATGTGAGGTACTTTAAAAAGACATCTTTCATTATCATCTGTCACCTTTGTTCGGCTTTCCCGCCCCTGCTTGGCTCCTCACGCTATCCATCACTAGGCCCCTCCCCCAGCCTTCTGTCACAGGCCTCCTTTTCCTCTCTCCCTTGTCAGTTCTTGTACTTTCTTGATTTCTTATCACTCTGTGGTCCCTGCAGGGATGTAGTCTTTTAGATCTCTCTCTCTCTCTCTCTCTCTCTCTCTCTCTCTCTCTCTCTCATTAATTTCTGCCAAAGGCACGCTGAAGAGTGCTAAATGCCGTGTCTTCGAAGAAAAGGTGTTTCAGTCCCATAAACATGTTGGGTGTCTCATGTCATTGGCCATAAGCCTTGACTAAGTGCAATAGTGCATTACTCCTTTTGGTCAACAACTATACTTACAGAAAAGCTCGGCGCTAAGCCCCGCCCTAATTGCAGGTAACACTGATGTCAATCAACCCTTTTTTAGCCAAACTTTTGGTTTAGAGCCTCAAAGAGCAGGAAATGATGCAATATTTCCTTTTATTTTATATGAACTATATCTCTTACAGGACAGAGCCAAATTGGGATGGCAGCATCTGTTCTCTTAGGTTGCTTAGGAGGTGAGGCGTTAGTGAAAACCTGCATTGCTTTCTTTTCCTCTCAGGAAGTTCGAACATATTTCATGTTTTATTTCCAGGGCCTCGCATTTAGCTCCCCATGCCCTCAACCCTTGAGCTTAGTTGAGCTGTTTTGCTTTGACCTCCGAAACCATGTGATGCCAGTCATTTTTTAAATCACAAGGCTTTCGCTTTGTAGATATCACTTTTTGGTAAAGGAGAAGTCATGAAAAGTTTAAGGCCTGATTCTGGGGTGTGGGTGTGTACGAAGGCCAGGGCTGTGTGGAGGATATGGGCTCTAAGCTCCGAGTTCTTAGAGCACGTGACCCACTCTCACAGGGATGCACACAATCTCCACCTCCCTAACTTGACAGGATGCATGGTTAGGTGGCCAGGAATGGGCAGTCACAAGTCTACGGGAGGTAAGAGCGTCTGCACCTTCCATCTGCAGGTCACTGGTTAGGGTTGGTCTGTGGAAACCCAAACTGTGATAATCTTTATCCACTTATCTTTAAAGCTATCATCACTGGGCTTTTCCAGGATCAGAGTTTGCTCTGGGATCTGAGTAGAGTAGGAAACCTTGTAGAGCAGCAATTGAGACAAGTGTCCACACAAGGGAGCAGACGGTGGATCAGAAGGGTACTCCCTAACAGAGTTGTGTGGTGCCCCTAGTTAATTGTCTGAAGCCACACCCGCACTTACTTGCAGGTTGAAGCACAATCTCAGTAAGTTATTAGTCAATACACAAAGTTTCCGTGGGATAACAGTTTCCTGTATAAGGCACCTCAAGTTTCAGTATTTACTAACATGTAAAGTAGTGGGGAAAGAGTGGGAGACAGGTAGAAGATTCTAGAAGGACTTTGGTACCATGGTGATTTGTATAATCATGAATATGATAATTAAAAGAAAGCAGCTAAGGTTCTGGATCTTTTTCTAATAAAGTAACATTTTCCTGTCCCCTCTGGGTTCAGCAAATGATCCAGAGAGTGCCACCAAACTAAGATACAGCTTTTGTGATTGGCACTATGAACCAGGGTATGAATGTATCCAGACAGAGGTAGGTCTGAGGGTGCTGGACTGAGTAGAGAAAAGAGTGAGCCTCTAAACAAAGAGGAGGCAACAGAGACCAAGACACTGGTGTGCACTGGGGCGCATAACCCCAATTTGTAAACAACGGGGTGTTCCGTGTCCTTTTATGCAAGACAAAAGCCCAAAATAAAGACCCTGAACATGTTGGTTCTGCCTGGAAAAAAAGCTTCCCAATTGTCTGGGAAATAGGCAAAGGTAAGAATGTCCAAGATAACCCAGTGGCGTTTGCTCAAGGTGAGCAAGGTAGACGATCACAGGTGTATATGTCAGTCACTCAGGGTGCCTGGCTTATGCCCAGAGTATACCCTCCACCAAATACTATGGAATTTTTAAAGAAGTGTAAATAAATTAGTGAATAAGTGGAGAACAATCTTGATGTATCCAAACCAGTTTTCAGTATAGAAAAATTTGTAAATACAAACATAGTGATGGTTGAGATGAGGTTAGGTTGAGGTCCAGGAGTCAACACTCAACTGAACCTCACCTTGCAGAACAAGTGACTGTATTTTATAAGCTACCTTAAGATGTGCTCACATTAACTCTAAGTTATACGGGGAATACTCATATTCACACAAACTCTTACTCACTCTTTGCATTCTATCGTCACTTTGAGATTGGCTATTAGACTCTAAATCTCTTCTACGGGTGTAAACAGAGATCTCTCCCATATCTTTACCATTTCCACGCACCTGATAAATGTGCACATAGAAAAATAGAAATAAATATGTGTGGACATATCTACGTAAAGGGACATGTGCAAAGCAAATGCCCAACTGTCTGAAGGTGTACGAGTAATTGGCTGTAAAATCAAAAACACTATGCAAGAAAGGGCTGTGTTTCCCCCTTAGACTTGGTGTCTCACCTGACTCCCATTCCCCACCTTCGTAGGACAGAAGAAGGGAAGGAAGAGCGCTGGTCCCAACAGATGCTCCACTGGAGCCACATCAGCCACAGGTCAGCTAGCAACCAATTAACTAGCTCATTGCATTCTCCTTGGAAAACAGAAAGCCACACATTACATGGAGAATGTTCAATTCGTTTTTAAAAGGTATCAGTGCGCTCTTCGTCTTTTGACTCATTCAAGGAAATTCAACCTGACAGGTTTATTACATAACAGGATGGTGAAGGTCAGCCATTTTAACTGCACAAACTCAACAAGTTGTTGAAAACAGAGATAAAATATTGCATTATGCAACAGTCGCTGGGAGAAAAAGGGGGGAAAAACGAGCGCAGCAAATGTTCTGGTCAAAAGGATCCGAATAAACCAGCCCTGACAGGACGGCCCCACTAAAGTGAACACTCCCCCTGTCTGTCCTGAGGACCCATGCAGGGTGCTCCATTCACTAGGCAAGAAAGGACTCAGGCCAGAGGGAGGCCTGATGAATAATTTAAATCCCTGCTTTTTAGCTTTTATTTTTCTTCCTCAAAAGTTCTTTTCTTCCATTTCTGATATGCCCATCACATTTTAGTAGGGGACTGTTTTACATATATCTCATGCTATTTCCAGAGAAAAGTTGGGAGAATAACTTCCCAAAAAACAGAAAACTGTCTTTTGTTCTTCGGAGATGGTTCGAACCTTAATCAGCAAATTTTAACCCAGTTTGGGAAACAATGTGCTTCAATAGTGCTTCTGCATGTACTGGGGGAAAGGGGATTTAAGAAGAGTAAGCATGTAAAAACCCTGGGGGTGATGGGATGACCCCCTCGGAGCTCCTATAGCCCCACAGTGGCAGGGTGGACAGCCCATGGCCTCTGCCTGGCAGCACTGGATTATTAATCCACGAAGTGAAGTGTCTTTTCCTAATGGGGATATAGGAAGAAAGAAAGAAAGAAAGAAAAGAGAGGGGAGGGAGGAAGAGGGAGAGGAGGAGGGAGGAAAAATGAAGGAAGGAAGAAAGGAAAAAAGGAAGGATATAGACTGACTATCTAATAACAATACAGTTCTCAGTAAGCAGTTTCTCTAAATTTGCAAATATGTAGGGGGTGAAGTGGAAAGAGAATCTTGCTATTCTAATAATCTCTTCAAGACTGTAGTCTAAAAGGAAACTCTTAGACAACACCTGAGTTTACTAGGAAAGCAGTTGTTCCAGTTTGTGTTGATAGATATGAGACTGAGGAATTTATGGATACTCCTTTGTCTAGACTGCTAGACTGTGGTCTCAGAATGCAGCAAGCTATATTCTAGGGAAAAGACAGTGTGGGCTCTAACTGCCCAACTGAGAGCAGTTGAGCAGAGCCCTGCCCCACACCTAACACCATCCTTAGCTGATGCTTTGTTCACTGCTGATAATGAGACTCCTGTGCTCTGTTGGCCAGAGGAGGGGGTGATGGTGGGGGTGGGATGGGGAGCAAAACAAGAGCCCAACAGACAAAAAAACCAAATCAGTGCACTGAAAACAGAAACACTGGCTCTAATTCCCCAACATTCTCCAGGGGCCTAAGAAAAACAGGTGTTCCCACAGTTAAGCAACCATTCCTTCACTCAGAATTCTTTGACACTTTTACTTTCCCAAGGGTGTGCCTTTGGTTTTTAAGGTCACGGGACTAGGCTACTCACACTGCCATTCTGGGGTGCTCGTTCGTATGACAAGTGTTTCTACTTCTAATGTGCAGTGTTTAGACACAGACTGCTTACTAGGTTGAGCATTTCTATCACAGACGAGATAGAAGCAGGCAAATGAAAACTTGCTTTCTTATTGCTCATCATTGGTTTAAGAAAGACCAGCTACTGGTGGGGCTTCCCTTCCTATAGCTCTGAAATTCAGTTCTTACCTGTGAAGCGGGACTTCTCACACAAAGCAGTCAGGGCTGGCCTTGTCACTCTAGATAACGGAAAGTAGACAATTATAATCTGGATCCTCTGTAGTAACACAGCTCACAATAACAGAAGAATGCCTACAGATAGGAATGTAAATCTATGCCCCTGGTCACAAGAAGCACGGGGGTCTCAAAAGTGTTTGGTGTGGCATAGAATTTTCATTCTCCTTCATGTTGATATTAATTTTTCTTGAGCCAGGTTAAACTTGGTTGATGTTAGTGGTTCCCTGGTATGTAATGGATGTACGCGTTCATTTACTGAGTGCTATGAAATGTCAAGTATTGGCCTGGTAGTTAAAATATCCTAACTGAGTATAAGATCCCTGTTTATTAGATGATTGTTGTCTTCCAGGTAAGATGAGGAACAGACGACAAGCAATACATGCATCTTAAGAATTCTCCCTAGTTTTTGAAGGCACATCTAGAGTAGTGAGACCTGACATTTATATGATTTCCTGGGACTTCTGAAGCAAGGAGAATGTGGAATTAAAAATGAAACACAGTATGAAATATTCATGTAGAAGAATAAGACTTCACAAATTGCATACATTTCAAAACTCATACAGGAAAACCACTACAAACATTAAATAAAGTTGCAAATACATTCTCCAAGATTAACTCTCCAAGGCCTCTTCTCTACCCATGTCTTTGCATGGTTACTCAGTAAGTGTTTTATCAAAAGGGACATGGAACACATGGCCCAGGCACAAGTAGTTTCATGAAAATCAGGGACAGGACAAAGATGATGTCTTTCTTTCTGTCACTTGACTAATGACAATTACTGCTCTTGATTGGAAAGGTCTCTCTTAGTGTCCTAGGTATCTGGTCATTTCATAAAGGTTCTGAGAGTTGAGTCTGAACTTGATAAAAAAAAAAAAAACAAAAAAACAAAAAAACTGTCCTCAGTTTTCTTTAAGCTATAAATTACAAAATGTGGGAGGGTTTTTCACAAATTAGTTGAATCTATTAATTTTATAGCATGCTTGACTTCTGTTAGCTGTGTTTTGTTATCTGTTGCTCTTCTGTACGGAAAGTACAACTCTTTCTGACCATGTGGCCATCTTTTTACATCAAAACAGCGAGGACAACTGGACTATATAGATGACTGACTACAAGGCACTGATTCCATCCCACTAGGTCCAAACTCATGCCTTCATGCCACAGCTTAAATCTTATGTCCTGGGCAAAAGCTTCTATGTTAAAGGATGGATCCCAGGATAGTGCTACTGGAGGGTTCCCTAACATCTAAGAGCAGGACTGACCTATCTCTAGATAGATGCTAGGTCATTATTACCTCACCATTGAATAAGCAGCGGGACTCCCATTCTGGAAGCATCATTGCTGCACCACACTCTGCAGACATGTTGTGTTATGTTGCTTACCACAGGGTCAAAACCCTGGAGTTAATCAACGTGAACTGGAACTCACAAGACTGTGAGAGAGATTACCATCTATGACATTTGGTTATACTGACAGAAATACTGCTAACATATCCCAACCAGTTTTCTCTGAGCCATACCTCAGTAATGTCATAGCAACTCTGATACAGCATGGTGCAAAAGAGAATGACATTGAACTGAATTGAAAGAGGCAATAGTCTTAACCACTTGTGGCTAAAATATGTTGTGTTTGCAAATTTTATGGTAGTGCATGCTCATGTGAGCACCACCTGTATAATGGAAATAGGCCTACTCTTTGTGTGTCTGAAGGATTGGAACGTTAGTTACATGTACATACAGTTCAGAGTAAGGAGAAGGTGATAAGTGCTATTTGAGGGCAAAACAATGCAGTAGAACAGGTGCCAGACACCCGGGTCCACCTACTGAGATGGGAGTAACCGTAAGTAGATGCTCAAGACAGACCCTCTTGGAAGAGTGGTTTGGAAATGAGAGGGAGAGACAAGCAGATAGGCTTGGAGAAAAGCACTGTAGAAGAGGAAAGCTCAGAGCAAATGATTCAGCACAAATGTGTGGTGTTCCAGGGGTGGTTAGGAGGCTACTGTTACTGCAGCAGAGGGAGAGAGGCAAACATGAAGGGAAACAGATAAAGGCCAAGAGAGGAATACAGACTCAGTGATATGCTCCAATAGAAGAATAACAGTATGAGGCTCAGGTGCCATTGGGCACATGGAAATCAAAAGACAATATTTTCCCTCTTGTTCTTCCTGATGCTACCCTGAGTCCTCCAGACTGTCTGGAAAGCTTTTAAAACATTCTCCTTGCCCATCTCATTATGAGTGCTGGAATAACAGATGTATACAACCTACTTTTTTTCTAACTTGGATGTTGGGGACAGAGCTCAGGTTACTGCATCAGGATTATGTCACCCATTCCTTTAGCAGCTGAGCCATTTTCCCACCTAGATGACAGTGTTCAAAAGATCACTATGATTTCTGCTTTGAGAATAAACTGTAGAGGCAAAAATAATAGGAAAAGTACCCAACAGTGGCGAAAACCAGAATACTAACTGTGGACATGGTTAAGAAATGGTCTGTTTTTATTGGTTGTTTCAGAGTAGTGTTGTTTGCTGGTGTTTATTAATGGTGCTTATTAATTATTAAACTTAATGGCTAGGCTAATATTGTTGAAGCAGGTCTATCAACATAAAGTAAGCAATGTGAATATAATTTCATATGTGATATTTGTAAAGGCATACATAAATCAATAAATACCAAAATAATTCTATTTAGTACACATATATCACAGAGACAGCGACTCAAATTTAAACTACATAGAGTAAGCTGACTCGAATGGGGATTTGCGAGCCAGTGCTGTCCTTTGGTAAGTTTGCCTGGCATCACATACAGCATCCCTTTATGGGCCACGAAAACTCTTGCTCAGTGCCATTATCTGGCCTTTAATACTATCCGTCTGGTTAAGAGCTAGCTGTTGGGGAACAGCAGGTTTCCAACTCTAACCAACCACTGGGCAGACCACCCAGGAAGCCCTCCATGGCATGAGCAGAAGGCCAAGTGTCTGAGCTTCAAAATGCCTCAGGGCGCAATGCTGTCAAGAGGCAATAATAGAAAAATGACCCTGCAGTGTGCGGCTGAAAGTCAGGGGCTGCACAGCAACAGGATTTACGCAAAGGGGTCTGTGCAGATAGATAATACAGCCTCACAAAAAAAAAAATCACCTGCTGTATTTCAGGTGGATATAATTTAAAATGTTGCTATAAACTTACCTGTTGTCTGGACTGGAGTCCTCTGAGATCAGGTACTGAAATGAAGAATTGCCTGCAGTAAATTCACTGGGGAACATTCGGGAGCAATGATGGGAACCTAGGGATGCAAAGTGGGTGGGGAAGAAGAACTGTTCACATTGCCATAGACCTCTCATAGGAGCTCTGGAGCTAGAGAGGCCCATATCTAGAACCAACCGCACTCAGAGTCAGGACACGGAGCCACTCCTTTGAAGCCATCTCTTAGACAAAGGCTAGGCATAGGCCTCTCTTCAGGAAAAAGCACTAATTTCTGCTAAAGGCAACTGTTGAGGAAGAGTGTAACTGTGGAATTGGAGAATGGGCATCTCAGTCCTGCAGAGATGGACCAGTTGGCAGTTCAGAATGTGGGACACATGTCACATGCCGAACTCTCTCCCCATACCATCCTCAAAAACCAGAAAGATTACTTACGAAGAGTATTAATTTTATGTTTCAGCAAAGCCTACTGTTTAGAAGTACCGAAAGAAGATGGGTACCCATGAAATAGGATTTTAGGGATGAACTAAAAGACTACAGAGTAGCCCCCCCCCCCGATTTGTCAAGGCATGGTATTCCAGTTAGAGATTCACTCCTTTGTCACAATTAAAGTACCTTAGCTGTAGAAGAGAAAGCAAGAGTCAGAATTATTACTTATTGATCCCTTTATAGGCTATAATTGTCAATTTCAGCTTATTTGAACACAAGTTAAAGCTGGTAAACAGGCAATCAGGAGTCAGTGGGAGATCAAATCAGTTGGCTTCAAACAACCGATCCTCTTTTATCTGCTATATAGTGGTTCCAAGGAAAATAATTGTCCAAAAAGTTTTGAAACTATCTTATTTTCAGAGAACATGTCTCCTAGCAGCAAATTTTGAAAAAAATTGATGGGAACAAGAGTGGAGGATACCTGAGAGTTTAGATGTGGATAAGAATGACAGGAAGGTCAAGGAAGACAAAAGGTGGCTATGGTGACTGGGGTAGGAATGGCCCTCATGACTCATGTGTTTGCATGCTTATCCATAGGGACTGACATTATTAGGAGGTATGGCCGTGTTGATGTAAATTGGCCTTGTTGGAGGAAGTATGTCACTTTGGGTTGGGCAATGAGGTCTCCTAGGCTTTAGATATCCCCGGTGTGGCACACAGTCTCCTTCAGCTGCCTGCAGACCAAGATGTAGAACTCTCAGCTCCTTCCCAGCACCATGTCTGTCTGGATACTGCCATGCTTCCCACCATGACAATAATGGACTACACTGTAGGCCAGCTTTAATGAAAGGTTTCATTTATAAGAGTTGTCATGGTCATGGTGTCTCTTCACAGCAATAAAGCCGTAAGACCATGGTGAAATCTTCCAGGTGGCTTTCATCTGCTCCACAGTCACCCGAGAAAGGCTGAGTCCCTTCCCTTAAGTGTCTAGCTATATTTCACTGGAGCATCTTCTTTTACTCCAATTCTGACCTTAGCTATGGACAAAATATGGGGAATAGTCTGACAAAACAATGCTTTCTCCAAGTACAATTCTCACCAAATCCACTCGATGACTACTCTCAATCAACAGTTAGATGATTTGCTGGGCTACTGCATCCTTAGCCAGGGAATTTAATGAGCCCCTGTGATGAGACTTTCTTGAGGTAAAAGAGAACAGGATTTTTCACTCCGACTAACTAGGTGCTTGAAATTATATTTAACTATCATTAGAGCATCATGTATATGGGTTCCATGTAACACAACATGTTATACACACGTTTGGTAAATAAAAGACTCCATATAATCCTTTAGAAAGAATGTTAGGGAACCTTTAATGAACCAAGCTTAGTCCCAAATTCTACTTCATTCAGAGTAATGAAGATTGCAGGATTTAATATGAACGAAATCAGAACTAATTTTCCCACATTCTCAGTTCTGACATCATATTTTCAATTGGGGTTAGAGTAAAGGGTATTAATGCTACTCAGTTGTTTTAAAGAACTATGCCTGTAACAATAACTTTACCCTAATGTGATAGCTACTTCAATTTACCAAAACTTACTCAAGCACTGTTTCTAGGAAAACATTTTTATCTACTGTGAGTAGAATCCTAAGCAGGTTTGAGTGTATCACTTCATCTGCAGATACTGGACAATCTGCATTATGGGTTACTGAGATAAAGAATTCTGCTTGGGAATGTTCGTGATGAGTCAGATTAGCATAGGTGTCAGTGGGTAATGCCAGGGAGGGGAACATATGTGGGCAGGGAATCTTAGCAACTTGAGCATATCAAACACTCTGTGAAAAAGCTAATTGAGAGGTAAAAACAAATTAACTGCTATGGAGAAGGACAATCTCCCTGAGCGAGCGAGCGCCAGCAGCAGTAAGGTTCAGTGGTTCATTTAGTAGGAGTCACTGCTGGGACCGTAATACAGCTCTGGCCCGTGGACTTTCCCTGCTGACTGCCCACCTGGCAATTCTCTGGGCACCTTCCAGGATGTCAGCGCTGCACAGGCAAAGCCTATCTCATTACAACTCGCACGGCATGGGAGCTAATGCCGGCACCGATTGCTTTCCCCCCGAGTTTGCTACCAAAGCTGTTTTTCTGTTCAGCACGTGGAAATAGATAAGATTGGATCTTTCAGAGCACAAAGATTTACATCTGGCTGCAGATGCCTGTCAGCAAAAGCAGCCCCGGGAAGATGAGTGTCTGGGATGTGAGAGGGGCAACTCTGTGTCCATCTCTAGGTGCTATCCAGTCAAGGGGCTGGAAAGCACACATCATAGATGCCCGAGTCTCACGTTGTCTCAGTTTCCCTACCTGTAAAATGGGTAGCTGAACTAATCTACTAGGGCGTAGTTTACACAAGAGCATTGATTGTCTCTATCATATTTTGGCCAACTTTTAAAGACTCCTCAAAACCATAATGACAAAAATTCTGTTACTGAGATTTAATATTAAACATTTTAATATTTATTAATTTAATATTCCTAATATTTAAGTCAAATCTTAGTTCTTCCCCATTGTTTATTCAGATAACAGATGAAATAGAGCTTCTCATGGGCTATAAACACAGATTTGGGGGAAAATGGTCAAATAGGAAAAAGAAATCAAGGATTTCTCAGTGGAAAAGAAGGACATAATATATATGAATAAAAGAATAAATGACAAGATGCCACCAAAAAAGCTTTTTAAAGAAACCTTCAATGGTTCTATGGATACCTGATCTCCTTCGAGGCATTAAATTGATCCACAGAGATTTAAGTACATAATAAATAAGCAAACAAATGCTCAGAGAGCTTTAAACTTGCTTAAGTGACCACAGAGAAAGGATGCAGATCTTAAACAGTCTTGGGGTGCTCTTGTGGTGTTTATGTAGCTCATCTGAGTGTCCAGGGCACAGGAAAGGCCAGGGATGCTGTAAGTGAAAGTTGGCATTCTTTCTTCCATTAACCAAATCAGCCCATTAAAAAAAAAGAACATAAACAAGCTATAAGATACAAAGATGGGAATTTGATCTGAGGCTACAGAGACTGGCACATTAGCTTTGCCTTTAAAGAGTGTCCAGTCATTCTATTCATATAAAAATAATCACAGCGTTGGGCCCAGGAGGTAAAACCCTAAGACCTTCTGTCTGTCAGTCACTACCAAATTCTTGTGGTTTTGTGTTTGTAAGTTAAAAACCCACTCCCAGGCCTGATTCTAAAGAGAGCTCCCCATTGCCTGGCCTACTACCATCCCCAAATTTTACAAGCTTTAGATGCCACAGAAACTGGATCTGCCTCCACTGGCAATAAGTGGAAGGCAACCCAGAGAGCATCAGTAACCAATTGTGTGTGAAAGCACTAATTCCAGTGAAAAAGACATCTACCTTCCATGTCCCTCATGCCCGTCCCACCCACTCACACATCACTTGCTCTTGCTCATCAATCCTCTGACACAATCACCCACCTTACTACATGCTCACTCTCCCTCCCACCATCCCCTACTGATTTGCTAATACCCTTTCCCATCAATCCTTTCCATCCTGCTTTCCCAGGCTAACACTGCTGACAGCATCTCTGTGGGGGTGAAAAGGAGGAGGAGTTGCAGGGGAAGCACAGGACCAGGAAGGCAGAAGTCAGTGAGCCATGGCAACTGCAGATGCTCTCACAGTGTCTAGAGGGGTATGGAGTTAGAGGGGGCTAGGGAGTTAGAGGGGGCTAGGACAGTGAGGGAGGAAAGGAAGAGCCACACCTGTTGCCTGAGGAGCATACTGCAGTACTTGGAGAGTTCAATCATTGAAGGTGAAGGCATTGGGAATCCTCCGCATGAAAAGATTTTAAGTTGCTGTAGCCAGAAAATGTACCAGAATGCTACAAACAACACAGAAAAGAGTACTCACAGGGGACGCAGCAACATAAGACATGAATAGCCATAGAGAGATAGTGGGATTACAACCTATAGGACTTTTATCCAGAGATTCCTTAAAATTGTTGTCTTTTAAAACATGCCATTAATGTTAGACCATGTAATTGCAAAAATGAGACATGAAACATGGAAATAATGTGTCTTTTAAAGGGGTTCAACTGTTAAGACTGACCTAGAAAACATTTTTTTTAATTTTTTATTATTTTCTTTATTTACATTTCAAATGCTATCCCAAAAGTTCCCTATACCCACCCCCCGCCCCTGCTCCCCTACCCACCCACTCCCACTACTTGGCCCAGGCATTCCCTTGCACTGGGTCATATAAAGTTTGCAAGACCAAGGGTAGAAAACATTTTTAAAGCATCAGTAAGGGACGAGATGAGGATGAATAGCTCAGTGGAGATGGGAAAGCATCATCCATAGTGGGAAAACTGCCTCAGATCGGAACACCCTGGGTCCTGTCCCTGGGGAGGACTAGTATTCCAGTGTCACACCATGATTATTATTCCTTATTCAGTTGTCTAGCTTTACTTTTATTTTGGGTTTGTTCAGGTTATATACATACATACATATATATATATATATATATATATATATATATATATATATATATATATGTGTGTGTGTGTGTGTGTATTATATTATATTGAATGTATTTCCCATCCTTAGTGCCCACACCCTTCACTTTGTTCAGCCCCCTCTCATTTAGTCACTTTGTGTCTTAATTCTCTCGCTTCCATTTTCATTGTATACACACATGCATATGAGACTATATGAGATCTGGGAACTNCAAATGGGAGGAAACATATATTTGTTTTTCTGAGCCTGACTTCTTAGATTAACCTAGAGTCACATCCATTTTCCTGCAAATGACAGAATTTTCTTTATGAACAACCCCATTGTATTCATAAACCAAATTCCCATTATTGTTTCTCTGTTGATGGACACCTTAATTTACCTGCTACAAATAGTGCTGCAGACAACCTGAGTGGGACACCCTGATGTAGAGTCTTTGGGGTGTAGACCAAGGACTAGATTACCGGGATTANGGTGGAATCTTCAGGGGTTGTGATATATATTTCNCTGATGGCTAGTGATGTGATTGNTCTTCATGTCTTTCGGCTATTTTTACTTCATCTTTTGAGAAAGTCCTGCTCATTTAATTAGTTCACTGACTGGGTTGTTTATGTGGTTTCTTTTTTAATGATTAGGTTTTTTAAGTGGTTTATATATTCTACATACTGATCCTCTGGAGGATGTACACTTAGCAAAGATTTTTCTGTTTGCAATATATTAGGAAATTGGATGCCTATGGATTTTTTTCTTTTAAAAAATGGTTTGTGCCGGGCGTGGTGGCGCACACCTTTAATCCCAGCACTCCGGAGGCAGAGGCAGGCGGATTTCTGAGTTCGAGCCCAGCCTGGTCTACAAAGTGAGTTCCAGGGCAGCCAGGGCTATACAGAGAAACCCTGTCTTGAAAAAAAAATTGCTGTGTGTATCCCCAGTCTTATGGAATTGTGGCTCACATGGTTGTCTTCTTGTTGCTTCAAAGAATGTCTTTGGAATTTTGATAGCAATTACATAGAATCTGTGGGTGATTTGAAGGTAGTGTGGATATTTTAAAGAGATTAAGTCTTCTAATCAACCAATGGATTTTTTTCCCCATTCATATTGCCATCTTTAATCTCCACATCAGTGTTTCCTCATTTTTAGTGTATATAGTTATTACATTTCTTTGGTTAAGTTTTCTTTGCTTTTTTTTAATAAGATGTTTTCTTCATTTACATTTCAAATGCTACTCCTTTCCTAGTTTACTCTCCTATTACCTCCCCACTCCCCCTGCTCCCCAACCCACCCACTCCCACTTCCTGTTCCTGACATAGAATCTTTGCAAGACCAAGGACCTCTCCTCCCATTGATGGCCAATTAGGCCATCCTCTGCTACATATGCAGCTAGAGACATGAGCTCTGGGGGTACTGGTTAGTTCATATTGTTGTTCCACCTATAGGGTTGCAGACCCCTTCAGCTCCTTGGATACTTTCTCTAGCTCCTTCATTGGGGGCCCTGTGTTCCATCCAATTCTGTGAACATCCATTTCTGTATTTTCCAGGCAGTGGCATAGCCTCACAGGAGACAGCTATATCAGGGTCCTGTCAGAAAACTAAGCACTTTGCTTTTTATGATGCCATTTCAAAAAGAATTGTCATTTTATTTTCCTCATTGGCTAGTTCATTATTAGTATAGAGAAACACCCGTATTTTTGTATTATGAAAATTTACTGAATTCATTGGTTAGTTCCAACAGATTTTTGCTGGTATCTTTAGGGTTTTCTATCTTTATGACTACATCAACTGTAAATTGAGTTAATTCTACTTTTCCCTTACCAATTTAGTTATAATTTATCTCCTTATTTGATCTAGTTGTTGTGGTTAGTATTTCTAGAGCTGTATTGAGCAGATGTAGTGAGAGTGTTGTCTCCCTTTCCTGGCATCAGATCTTAGAATAGGTATTTTCACATTTTCCCACTTATTAGATTAGTTGTAGTATTTTAATATATGGCTTTCTTTGTCTTGATGACAATGAAGGTGCTCTATCTTCTGGACTAATTTTAGGAAAACTGATGTTAATTATTCTCTGACTATTTAGAGAAGTGCACCTGTGAAGAAATAACTTTCTTTGTTCGGAGGTTTTGGTTATTAATCCCATCTTCTTACCTTGCTGTGTGTGTGTTCAGCACCCTAGTTTTCCTTAGCTCGACCTTAGTAGGCTGAATATTTATGGGGTACCTCTTTCCTCTAGGTTATCTTATTGCTTACAATAGGCCCTGGTGACCCTTTTTGTTTCTGGGGCAACTCTGGCTGTCTTATGGTCACATCATTGGTGTGAGCTTGCAGCAACTGAATTACCTCCACTGGGTCCGTTGAAGACTGGATGTCTCAACAATCATAGTTGTGGGAGGAACTCATGGCGACCAACACTTCCCTGATGAACTATTAGCAACTCTAGGATTCTGGGAGATGGGAAGTCATTATCTTTAGATGTTTAGCCACTGATAATCCCAGAAGGTTCTAATGGATACTTCCATAGCCATGGTCATGCAGAAGACTCTGGTTAAACATGGTGGATCACAAAGCAAAATGAGAAGGCATGATCAAGAGAAAGAGGCCATTAGATTTGCCCAGAAATTGAAGACCTTATTTCTGAAGACACTATATACTTATGACAGAGAACATGAGGGAAAGGCTCTTCTGTTGACTAGTTCTTTTGTAAGGTAGAATTTATGTTAGCCACCAAGGGGAAAAAAGCAATTAATAGTCCTACCAGACTATAATGCCTATAAACAACAACAGTACTAGAAAGTCAAGAAAATCCTGAAAGGTGCAGTACTGACCCTGATAGACTACCCATGGCTGGTGAGGCCATCGACCATAAACTAGAGCTCACTACTGTGGTTTTCATTAAACCAATATAATTTCTCACTGCGTTCCAAATGTTTATCCTTATGTCAAGTAAATGTAGTGGACACCTCTCATCGAAACAGCTTCTTTATGCAGGTGGCAGAGATGGTTACAGAAAGCCACAACCTGTCAGAAAGAAGAGTACAAATGACTGTGGGATATGCAGCCACAGCTTGGATACCTACAAGCAATCAATACACCTAGAGATCAGGGAACATCACAGAAGAGGATGTAGAAAGTCTGTGAGACTCAAAGGACCAGGACAGGACATCTGCTGAGAGATAACGTCCTATGTACAACATGAAGGCTGCATCCAGGAAATCTCAACAATATGGCCATACCTAACAAGGTTGAAAAAAAGATGATACCAATTGGCATGTACCATACAACAATAAAACATGTGACTCTCTAGTGCAAATTCCACAAAGTTAACACAATGTGCTTATTGATTTGCTTAGTCATATAGCTACAAACAGGCAAAACAGTATAGTTCTGACCTGAATATTAATTGGTGTTCCTGTTTATAAAACAAAAGTAAAACCAGAGAGATGTGTCTATGTTCCTGTTAACTAATGTCATGAGTAACTTCTTTGCTATCTCAGAAAGTAATTTTTGTGTACTTTTTGTGTTTGCTAGTCACAATGTGATAAATTAAAAACAATTTATATTTTTTAATTTAGCCTAAATTATTTTTTATTACACATTTAATCAAGACGGCTCAGTTTTGTCTTTGTTTTATTCTGTTCTGTCTCTGGAAAGGGTCGGGTAATAAATGTGTTAGGATCTTAAAGTCAAACGGCTTACCTCAACATGCAAACAAGTATGGGTATGTTCTAGTAAAAATGCATTTACTCTCCACACCAATACCATGACACACCACAACTTCCAGTGAGATTTTGTTTGTTTGTTTGTTGTTTTTGTTGCTTTATTTTGTTTTTTGTTTTCTTTTGGGGGAGATTGCAAGGGTGGAGAGTAGATATGGAGGGGTAGGGACACGAGTAGAATTAGGGTGCATGATGTGAAATTCACAAAGAATCAGTAAAAAACTTTTTTAAAATGTCTTTAATGCAAAACAGGAAAAATTTCCCATGGCTTGTCTCAAATAATCTACCAAACCTTAACTCAAGTCCTTGTTGGTATCATTTACCAATTTCTGTCACATATGCATACTGACTGGTCAGTTTTGAGTCATAACAAATCATAACTGAACACAAAGTATGAACGTATTGTAGCACACTCACAGAAATTTACACCATACACATAATACACAGTAATAACTCTGCAGCAGTGAAATGTCATCAAATAATCTAAAACAAGGGGCATCAGCTATCTTTCTATAAAGTCAGTTCAGGTGTAAGTTTACAAATGCTTTTAATAATGCCAGTATCTAACCATTGGCTCTCAAAATGCTTGACAATTTAACTGTGGTTCATAAGATGCTTGAAATCAGCCTCTGGACACTAAACCAGTTCCCATCAAATTAACAGGAGCAGAGAGCACTGGCGTTTTTCAGATGTTCTCCAGATAACACTCTTCAGCCAAATTTGGAAACTACCACTCTAAAAGGCCAAAGAGTTGAGCTGATTGATACTCAGAGTTCCCTGGACTTAGAAGAACAGTGCACACCTTGAGGTGAAGTCAGTGTAACAGATGGGGAAACTAAATAGAGCAGCAGCAGCAGCAGAATATGGTGCTGAGTCTTCCTGTCGTGGGGCGTAAAGTGGGGTCAAGGTAGGAGAATGCAGGACATGTGTGGGAGAGAGTTCTGGATGGGTTATGTAACCATTCCCAATGTGCTGGATGCAGAACTATCAGTGTTAAAATCAAGAAAGTCTATAACACATTAGTGGAGACACTGGGTGTTTTATTTAGCTGATGTTAATAGTCTCGTGCAGATTTTAGCTACTATATTAGATAGCACAGCAGGTACTTACAAATATTATACAACATGTTTCCTTTGCTTATAAATTTCCTATTTGCTGGTGTGGAAAGAATTTTGAAGCATGCTGAAAAGGGGAATATGTGAGAGTAGCAGTTCAGAGTCTGCAATTAAAATTTTACTGTCAAGCTAAGATGCTAATATGATAAAAAGTTCTTCAGAATTAACAATGAATTCATGAATTTATGAGGTAAAAAGTTTTTCTCAGTGGCACTACAGCCAATATAATAGTGGATTAAAAGGCACAATGACATAAATCTCGTTAAGGTGACCAAAAGCCCTCACCTGGTTTATCTAAATAGCAAGTATTTTTGTAGAATGGTCCACAACCAAGCCAGAAAGCTGAAAAGAACAGGATTATTCAACTGTAGGAACCCTTGTCTTTGATGCCTTAATGTCACTCCTTGAATCCTTTGCTAACTAGCACAAACAATATATTTACCGTTGAGTCACATTTGCCAAAAGGTCTGTTTTTAATGACAATATTCTCTTTTAAAATGAACCCATGGAAATGTCATCGCAAGCTATCAGAGTCATTAAACTGTTTTTTTTTTTTTTTTTGTCACTAAAATTGTATGCCAGGGATAAAGTGTAAGGTGAAGGATGGTCAGAATACAATGGAGTATTATCCTATCCCCATAAAAATGAACAGTGCAACCCAAGCAGGGTTGCAGACTGACTAATTCACATCTCCCTAATCAGAGATCTTGGAATGAGAGGTATGAAGCTACAGAACCACACTAACTTGGCAGAGGCAACATGAATATTGCTATGAACATAAACATCTCTACATTTCCTAAGTTTTCTGTATTTCATCTGCTTTAGACAGGGGGAATTATTCTTTTTCTCTCCTAACAGTGCACTAGCAGAGTAGTCTGGGACATTTAGCCATCTTGTCCTGACAAATAACCAATTCACCTTTCCCCCTCAGTATATTCTTAAGTATTGATTTTGCCAAGTGAACTCAGACATGTGTCACACTTATCCAATACATATCCTTTTTTCTGGAAATGTAGTTTGAGCATCAATCAGTCACCCAGCCTTTTCACCTTCAATTCCTATTGCCACTGTCTGTCAACTATTAAACCTTGGCCATTTTCCAAATGCATTGTTTTTAGAAACTGAAATGCTCACAGCATTTTATTTCCTAGAGAAGGATGCAAATGTTCACCTACCAAAGTTTTTAATTTTTATACTTACTTTTCTGTATTGAATGCCATTTTATAAACTCTAATATCAAAGACACATAGGTATATCCTTTTAAAACCCATTTTCTGAACAGTATTCTTAAACCTTACAGGTCAAACTTCACTGTTGAGGACAAGATGAAGCATTTGGCTGAGAGCCAGTGTTATACAGGTCTTCAGGGGGACAGAATGATTTTGTCTCTGCCTGAATCCAGTGAGAGTCACAGAGTGACACCCACCTTGAGGTGCAGGCCCCCTGGGACCACACTGTTTTCTAGAAGGCTTTAATGTGTTGGCAGACATAAAAAGAACTGCTCCTGCTCAGCCTGTAATTGGGGGCCAAGCTTAGTGAGACGACCTCTGTTGCTTTTGATAGCTGTCTGCAATCCATCCATCAGCATGCTCACCTGAAGGGGTTAAATTACAAGAGTTGTTAGCAAGAAGTAATTGTTGATGTCACACCTATTAGATCTTTGAGTATCTAGCCTGATAGGAGAAAATTACTTCAGTCCAAGAATTTAAGTACAGCTCTATCCTCAGGTAAAGAGAATACAAGGGATAAACACATATATCTCAATTATTCACTTTATGGAATCTCTCTCTCTCTCTCTCTCTCTCTCTCTCTCTCTCTCTCTCTCTCTCTCTCTCTCGTGAGTGTGTGGGTCTGTATCTGTGTGTGTGTGTGTCTGTGCATCTGTGTATCCCTTTACTTTGGTGTTATGGAATAGGTATCCATTTAAAATTGCTGAATCAAAACTAACTCTAGGCATTAAAAAAAAAGAACACAGAAATCTAATAACTTTGCAAAATATTTAAAATGTTTTATAGGGAGAGATAGACTGTGTGATGTCAGCCTTGTTTACATAATGGATTCTGGGAAAACCAGGGCTATGTAGTAGAACCATCCAAAAAGAAAAAAAAAGAAAAATACAACAGAGGAAGGAGAAAATAAACAAAATACTTAACAAAGTAAAACCTTCCCTAGACTTTAACATTCACTGTAACCTATTACCATTATTTCATTTCACTATATGTACTTTTTAAGACTATTTTATTTCACTATATATTAAATTAAAATATTGATTTATATATTGAATTCATTAAGATTTTGTCAACATTTAAAATATGTTTTCTCTCTAGACAGCAATCAAACTATACATAAAATAAATCAGAATTTTCCAGAAATAAGTCTTGCAACACACACACACCTCTGATGTTTATATTTCTAGACTCCATCTTTTATTCATTATTTTTTTTGGTTATTTTATTTATTGACATTTAAAACATTATCCCCCTTCCCAGTTTCCCCTCCACAAACTCCCTATCCTCCCCCCTCCCCCGCCTCCTCTATGAGGGCACCTAGCATTTCCCTACCCTGGGTCACTGAGCCTCCACAGGGCCAAGGGCCTCCCCTCCCTTTGATGCCCAATAAGGCCATCCTCTGCTACATATCCATCTGGAGCCATGGGCTCCTCCATGTGTATTCTTTGGTTGGTGGTTTAGTCCCTGGGAGCTTTGGGGAGTCTGGTTGACTGATATTGTTGTTCTTCCAAATCATTGTCGTTAGGAAAGACATATGGTCTTTACACATATATTATTATTTATGAGATATACTTAGGGCTCAGAAATAACAAATTAAAGTCAAATTATATAGTTTGCTATTTAAAAAGAACGACACTTCTTTAGCTCTTCATTGTTTTACATAATTTATAGTTTGTGAAACAAACTGGATTCTTACATGTTGGAACGTGGTCTAAGAATGGAGCCATGTGGGGAGAATTCTGAGTGCTTGTGAGAAAACTTCAAGAAAACAACAAGAGTCTTGTGACCTCAGTTCCATCAACACACGGATTGTTCTGGAATGTGTTTTGTGCTCCTCCCTCCCAGGTGTAGAGAATAGGAGTAAGCTTACTTCAGTGTTGTTATTCATGTGCCTCTAAGGAAACATGATTTTTGCCACATACATCCTTGTGATTATACAATTTACTCAGGTCACTCTTCTTAACCCTCAACAAATTGTCTGATGCTTTGAATAAAACTGGCGATTGCATGCGCCTTTAGCCTACCTCATTTTTAGGCCCTGCTCTTAAAGGTCCACACCTCCAACTAGGGTAAACACTTATATAAATGTCTGTCAATACAGAGTAGCAAGAAAAATAGAAGAGCAGAAATCCTATTTACCCATACTCTTTAAAGTGATCAACTTAGGCCAATTTAGAGTTATTAACTGAATATAATGTGAACTTTGAAATTCTAATCTCACAATTACAGGGTGAGTGGCTTAGGACAGGGAAGAAAACATCCATAAATGAAGAATAGCATTATTCTTGGCATACTGAGACCTACCTGACATTCACCAATAAACAACAAATCTCACATCTCCCAACCTGAAGTAGGCATTATGCCAGTGATCATTTTTAATCAGCAAAATAATGGATTCTGCACATATTTTGTTTTGCTATGCCTCTCCCCTAATTCCTCCCATCAACCCTCTCCTTCTGACAATGGTCCCTTTCTCCTTTTATGTAACAAGTGACCTATTACTCTGTTTTCCCCTCCCTCCTGCTCAAGACCTTCTTTCCTTTCTGATGATTTCCTTTCTTTTTATGTGACTTATACATATTCATACAGATGCAAGCACACACAAACACACACTTGCATGAGCATTTAAACACACACACAAACACACACTTGCATTTAAACAAATGAAAATCTATAAATTATAGGATGCCTATATGAAAGAAAATGTGGCAGTTGCCTGGCTTATTTGGCTTAACATAATACGTTTCTTTCCACCCATTTTCTGCAAATGCCATTATTTCATGGTTCTTTACAGCAAAATAGAAGAAGCTCATTGTGCATATGGAGCACATTTTCTCTTGTCCATTCATATATTAGTGGACATCTAGGCAAGTCTGACTTCTTATCTGTGATGAATAATGCACAAGTAAGTATCTGCGTCCTTTGGGAAGGTGCCCAGAACCGGGATGGCTAGATTATACGGCAGTTCTATTTTTAGTTCATGAGAAGCCTCCATAATGTTCCCATAGTGGCTGGACTAGATTCTATACAAACTCATAGTAAATAGGAATCCTCCTCTCTCCATTTGCTCTCCAGTACATATTGCCATTGCTTTAATGTGAGCCATTCTGACTGGGTGAGATATTGTTATTTGCATTTCCACAACAACTAAGAATGTTAAAAACTGCTTTAAAATATTTGTTAACCATTAATGCTGCTTCTTTTGAAAACTTACGTTTCAATTCCTTCAGGTATCTACTTATGGGAAGATTTTTCAGTATTTCATGTGTTCTAGAAAGAATGAGGTTTTCTGCCGCTCTGCCACCTGTTTCTCAGCAATGTTTCTTTGCACTGCAGAGGACTTTTCATATCGTGTGATTCTATTGGTCTTGTTTCCCACGCCACTGGAGTCCTTCCCAGAAAGACTTTGACTATGCCTATATCTTAAAATATTTCCTTCTTTGTACATTGGTATATTCCTCTTGTTGTTTTTCTTTCTTTCTTTTTAACATTTTAACATGTTCTTCCTTTATCTTTCTTTACCATGTTTTCTTTACTGTGTTTATCCCAGTATGGTGGATAAAACTTTTATTCATTACATAATTTTACATCTCACCTAAATGTCTTCAAATTGAATGGACTTTCCTTCCTAAGAGTGTCCTTCTACATTAACCTCTTAATATCGATCTGCTGGAAATACGATATTTCACCCAGCCTACTTCAACTCTCATGGTAAGTCTGTAATTTCTATGCCTTCTTAAGAACATTCAAAAAACTTACTCTAAACAAGTTTATAATCATAATCATGATTTAAATATTTATTTTTCTACTCTGCTTAATAGCTCAGTGTGTGTGTATACATGCACATGTACGCACTTGCACACATTTTCACACACGTGTGTTTGGCAAAAGTTAAACTGTTCATATATACATACATGTATTTATATTAATATATATGTGTATATGTGTGTATATATACATATATATATGTACACACACACACATATATATATGCACATATATATGAATGAGAGGGAGATCAATTACACTTTAAATTATCTAAAAAATTTACAAGCATTATATGCATATAAAGACGCTATTTTAAAAATAATTTGTATATTTCTGGAAAGACATATTCAAACTGCTGAAAGAAAACAGAAAACATGTTAATGGAGAATAATTTCTTCAATAAAATCATCCCTCAAAATTGAAGAAGAAATGCTATATTTACCAGTTAACAGAAATTGAGGGAATTCACTACAACCAGACCAACTCTACAAGAGACTCTTGAGGAGCCTTCCACTAGGGAGAAAGAGTGGCACACATCTTTAATCTCAGCACTTTGGAAGCAGAGGCAGGGGGGATCTCTGCAAACTCGAGACCAGCCCAGGCTACACTGACATACCCTGTCTCTAAAGAGAGAAAGAGAGAGAGAGAGAGAGAGAGAGAGAGAGAGAGAGAGAGAGAGAGAGAGAAGAGAAGAGAAGAGAAGAGAAGAGAAGAGAAGAGAAGAGAAGAGAAGAGAAGAGAAGAGAAGGAAAGCAAAAGAAAAGATAGAGGGAAAGAAAGAAAGAACAGAAAAATAAACCAAAGGATGGCAACTGCCATTATTAAAAGCTATGAATACGCAAACTCACTGAAGAAGTAGATACATGATACAGAAAACAGAAATAACTAAAGCAGAGTATGTTAGAAAGCTATCATAAATAAATAATAAACAGTGGAGAAAATGACAAAAAATGTATATAGCAAGTAGAGTATGAGGAATGCATTAACCAGTGCAAATTCATGCTTATTATTAGCATTGATTGTAAATATTTTAAATTCACCAATAAAAAGATGGTAATTCCTGATATAGACAAGAATACTCAGACTTTGAATTTTGGACCAAATTTTCTACCTCCCTGAACAGCTCTCAGCACCAACACTTCACAGGTTCCAGAGCCTGAGCACCTGGCACAAGTTTTTCCCTTCTCTCCACCATCAGTACCAACAGGGAAAGGGTCCCTGGACCTTGGGCTCTGGCACACACTTCCTTAGTTCCCCAGCTCCCAGCACAGACAGGTAAAGCCTTCAATTTCCACTCCACAAAGAAACCTCAAATGTTCACATTCAAGTCCGGAAAGAGAAGCAATTTCAAAATCCACAAGTCTCTTCCACAAAATGCTGATCACATACAATGGACCCCTGTGAGCATGACCTGGAAGACAGTCCTGACAAAGAGTTAAAAAGAATGAGTATGACAATGCTCAAACAACTCAAGGAAGACATGAATATACTCAGAGAACAAAGACAGGTGAATGAAATAAGCACGTCAGTGTAAAATATCAAAATAGAATTCAATAAAAAAAAAGAATCATGTAAGAATACACAAACTGAAATGCTGTTAGGAATAAAAAACAAAAAACAAAACAAAACAAAAACAAAAAACAACAACAACAACAAAAACCTCAATAAACCAAATAAAACCCTCGGTAAAGAGCCCATCAACAGAATGGATCATGTGGAAAACAGTCTCATGGCTGGAAGACTAGGTAGAGAATTTGGGTCACTCAGTAAAGGTCAATGGTAAATTTACAACATACAACCCTATTGCTGATGACAATTACTTATGTAATCAAATAGGAAGAAGTCAAGCTGATGCACAACTAAAAACTTCACCTCTACTGGCTGGAGTTCTTGGGGCTGAAAAGTGTTCTGCATGTTACCAGAGGAGAACGGTTATCATAAATACCACCCAGTTTCAAACACTGCAACCTTCAAGAGCAACCTGCTTATGAGACAGGCTAGTTTAGTAGTAGCACAAATGTTACAGCAGTAAACAATAACATTTTTATTAGATTATAAATCCACTCAGTGCTGGGTGTGGTGGCACATGCCTTTAATCCCAGCACTCGGGAGGCAGAGGCAGGCAGATTTCTGAGTTCGAGGCCAGCCTGGACTAAAAAGTGAGTTCCAGGACAGCCAGGGCTACACAGAGAAACCCTGTCTCGAAAAACCAAAAAAATAAAAAAATAAAATAAAAAAAATCCACTCAGTGAGATGGAACATATACCTGACACTGTTAAAGTGGCCTAGAACCTAAGAAGAGATAGGTCACACACCTAGGACAAAACCTGCTATCATTTTTCTCCTAAAGGAACATAGGAAAAAACAAACAAACAAACAACAACAACAACCAGATTGCTATACCCAGAGGTTAGTAGATTTTTTTCAATCCTCGTAAAATAAGCTCTTTTTGCGATAGATGGTAATTGATACAGAGATTCTACAACCGTACAATGTTCAGAGAGTGAAAGAGACCTTGGAAACACTATGTCTTATTTTTACTTATATCACAAATTCTGTCCCCCTTATCTCCCAGTACCCCATCCCAGAATACTTCTCCCATCTCTCTCCCCTTTGCCTCTGAGAAGGTGTCCCCCCCACCCTGGGTGTCTCCAAGGCAAGTCTGTGCAGGTTTAGGCTCATCCACTATGGAAGAGTTGGGGGCAAGGATTGAAGACCCTGAAGGGAATAGGAACCCCACAGGAAGACCAACAATGCCAGCCAACCTGGACCCCTGGGAACTCTTCAAGACTCAGCCACCAACCACAGAGTGCACATGGGTTGGACTGAGGCCATGTCACAGCACATATATAGCAGAGGCTACCTTGTCCTGCTTCAGTGGGAGTCACTCACACTTAATTGCAATATGTTCATCAAACTTCTCTCAAGGCACAGGGATCTATGTAGAAGAGGAAGTGGAAAGATTTTAAGAGCCAGAAGTGGATGATGTTTCTTCCAGACAGAACAGCATTGATGTACATATTAACTCACAAAGACTGTGGCACAGATTCAAGCCAGAGGGAGTCCCAGCAGTGAGTGGGGGAAGAAGACATGGGTTCCCAGCCCTGTCCAAGAGGCTATGTACAATTGATAGATGCTGGCAAAGGGAGAATCAGCTCTCTCTAACAGAGTACCACCAGGAATACCCACCATACTCCAGGGTGGGCCTTATGCCCTAGAGAAATTGGTAGAACAAAATACACTCCATGAGGATTTGAAGGGAGTTCTTTTGTCATTTTGTTTTTATTTGACCAGTGTTTATTGAATTTGGGTTTTGTTCATTTTTTAAATCTTTTTTAAAGTACTTTTAAATTTGATTTTAGGTTTGTTAAGGTTTTTTTTTCCTTTGAAAGATAGATATAGAGAGAACATAGAGTCTAGATGGTAGGGACTTGGAAAGGAACTGGGAGGAGATAGGAGTTAGAAGACAAAAATATGATCAACATATATTTTATGAAACAAAATTGAAGTAAAAAAATGCATGAACAGGAATTGAGAGACCTCCGAGACACTATGAAAATTCTTAGCCTTTGGATTACAGGCATAGAATATGGAGAAATAATATCATATCAAAAGCATAGAAAATGTTTTTGATAAAATTATAGAACATGAGGGTGAGGATGAGCTGGCCCTGAGGGTATGAACAAAGGACAGCTGGCTCTGACCCTCACAGCTGTAGCACTTGGAATAACAGCCCTGCACCTCGCTTGGGCAGTAAAGCTGGAGAGAGAGAGAGAGAGAGAGAGAGAGAGAGAGAGAGAGAGAGAGAGAGAGAAAGCAAGCAAGCAAGCAAGCAGGTTCTGCCCTTTTCTAGCTGTGGCGCTGGATGGTGTGTGGGTGTATGTGGGGGACAGCTGACAAAACCACTCAGGTACCACCCAGGCCACTATCCAGAGATCTGAGTTGTCCCACAAGAACTGTACTTCATCCATGAACTGCTGGAGAATATGTGAAAAGGCCAGTCCTACAGATCCAAAGCTGCAAGAGCTCGACAACACAGGACAACAACAGCAGAACAACTAAGAGGAGTCCCTGTGAGGCATCATTATTGATGTGGTAGCAGAAGTCGGAGGCCTCCAAACAAACCAGTGACTCGCTGCAATGAACATGCACAACTAAAGATGTAAGGACAAAGAGACACACTGTGGAACACACTGTGGCACACTACAGTTGCCACAATGAGATGTTTTCTATGCATGATTTTCTTTTGCTTATTTTTATTTTTGTTTTTATTTCCTTTTGGGGGGGCAGGTTGTAAAAATGTAAGAGGGCAGATACAAAGGGATAGGGAGATGAGGGCGACTTTGTGTGCATAATGTGAAATTCACAAAGAATCAATAAATTTAAAAAAAAAAACAAAAGAAAAAGAAATCATAGAATATTTTTCCAACATACAGAAAGATGTCCATCCAACAAGCATAAAGAACAACTGATAAATGGGACCAGAAAAGAAGTGTAGAGCAGAAACTGAAGAAAAGATCATCCAGAGACTGCTCTACTTGGGGATCCATCCCATGTATAGACACCAAACCTAGACCCTATTGCTGCTGCCAAGAAATGCTTGCTGACAGGAGTCTGATATAGCTGTCTCCTGAGAGGCTCTGCCAGTGCCTGACAAATACAGAGGTGGATGCTCTCAGCCAACCATTTGGACTGAGCACAGGGTCCCCAATGGAGGAGTTAGAGAAAAAACTGAAGGAGTTGTAGGGGTTTGCAACATAGGAGGAACAACAATAACAACCAACCAGACCCTCCTCGAGCTCTCAGGGACTAAACCACCAACCAAAGAGTACACATGGAGGGACCTATGGCTCCAGTTGCATATGTAGCAGAGGATGGCCTTGTCTGGCATCAATGGGAGAAGAGGCCCTTGGTCCTGTGAAGGCTCAGTGCCCCAGTGTAGAAGAATGTCAGGGCAGTGAGGTGGGAGTAGGTGGGTGGGTGGGGGAGCATCCTCACAGAAGCAGGAGGAGGGGGAGAGGATAGGGGGTTGTAGACAGAAAACCTGGAAAGGTAGAATAACGCCTGAAATATAAATAAATAAAATATCCAATAAAAAAAGAAATATCACACAATATGTAATTAAAATACAGAATAAAATGAGGGTATTTATAAGAAAGGGTATTGAAAGCTGCAAGATAAAAATATGAAGTCACCTACAAAGGCAGGCTGACCAAATTAACACCTGATTATTTGGCAGAAACATCTAAAACGAAAAGAGCCTAATAAAGTCGTAATCCAGAGAAACTATCCATTAAAATTGAAAAAGGAACAAAAATTCTGTGATAAAAACAGCAGGCGTATTTCTGAGTTCGAGGCCAGCCTGGTGTACAAAGTGAGTTCCAGGACAGCCAGGGTTACACAGAGAAACCCTGTCTTGAAAAACAAAAACAATGACAACAACAACAAAAAACAAACAAACAAAAAAACAGACTAAAGGATTCTGACCACTAAGCCAGTTCTACAGAGACTCGTTGAAGGAATACTTCAGTCTGAACAGGTGGACCAAACATGAGAGGCCAAAAAGAATAAATAAGCAATACAAGAACAGCTGATCAAAAGGAGTCCAATAAAGTGTTACACAATCAGTAAAATGGCAAGAACTAATGTGTATCATTTAATAATACTCTAAATCCTAGTGGCCTCAAGTCCACACTAAAATGATACAGACTAGCAGACTGTATGAGAAACCAAGACCAGCCTTCTTCTGCCTCCAAGACACATACCTTAATATCAACAATAGATATCGTGAGATAGAAGTAATGTAAAAGGTATTCCAAGACAATGGAACCAGGAAACAAACAGGTTCAGCTATAAAACTTACAGAGAGTATATAAGCTTAAAAAAACTAAACAAAAATTTCTTTTAAAAAACTAAATAATAATCTACTGAATGGTAATTTGGCCACTGAAGAAACAAGAAAAGAAATTTTAAAAATCAGAATTAGAAGAAAGCTTAAAATAAAAGACTGGTTAAATATACAATAAATAAATAAAAATAAACACAACTGTATGTGACCTATAAGAAAGTTCACTGATAAAAATATACATAAATGAAGCCGGACATGGTGGCACACGCCTTTAATCCCAGCACTCAGGAGGCAGAGGCAGGTGGATTTCTGAGTTCGAGGCCAGCC
>NC_034592.1:90282733-90292828 GCF_900095145.1 Mus pahari | reverse complement strand
CAGCCAGGGCTACACAGAGAAACCCTGTCTCGAAAAACCAAAACCAAACAAACAAACAAAACAAAAACAAAAACAAAAACATAAATGAAGAATAAAAGATTGGAAAAAGTTACATCATAAACAATAATTAAATAATTTGGCTTTGTCAAATGACATGTGAGAAGTATCAAGTAGCAATTTGTGTGTCAGTGTATACATTTGTACATGTGTGTGTGTGTGTGTGTGTGTGTGTGCATGTACATGTGTCTGTTTCTGAAAATGTAGATGCATGTGTGAGGGAATCTATGTGAATGCCAGACAAGAGTTCACCTTCAAGTATCCTACCTCAGAAATCATCAGTCTTATTATTGAGATAGAGACTCTCATTGGGAACTGAGACTCACTCATTAGGCAAGGCTGGCTGGTCTTAGAGCCCTAAGGATCCTTGTGCCTCCACCATTCCAGCACTTGGATTACAGTCATGTGCCACCATGCATGACTTTTTAATGTGTCTGATAGGGAAAACCCAGGTTCTTTTGCTCACAAGTCAAGAATTTCACCTACTGGGGTATTTCACCCCAACATTGCAAAAATTTATCCTTTTTTAAAAGCTGGAGGAATCTAGTACCTGAATTCAAAACATACCATAAAGCTACAGTTACTAAAATAACATGGTATAGGCATAAAACCAGACACACAGTAATGGAAAAGATAGAGATTAATCACACATTAATCACAAATAACAAATGTATGCTTACGCAGTCAGTCGATTTTTTGGCATATATTCATTGACTAGGTGTTGCACGTGTGTTTTCACATAAGTATGTAATACACTTTAAACTAATTCCTTCATATGCCTCTCCCCTTCTCTTTAACATTCACCATCATCTCTTTTTGCTGCCCTAGAAAGCAGTAGCTAAAGGATTATGACCACTAAGCCAGTTCTACAGAGACTCGTTGAAGGAATACTTCAGTCTGAACAGGTGGACCAAACATGAGAGGCCATGGGAAGCAAGCCAGTAAGTAACATCCCTCCATGGCCTCTGCATCAGCTCCTGCTTTCTGACCTGCTTGAGTTCCAGTCCTGACTTCTTTCAGCGATGAACAGCAATGTGGAAATGTAAGCTGAATAAAAACCTTTCCTCCCCAACTGATTCTTGGTCATGATGTTTGTGCAGGAATAGAAACCCTGACTAAGACAATAACTATAGCTTACTTTCTATTTTTGTTATAAAGTACTGACCAAAAGCAACTTGGAGAGGAAAAGTTTTATTTCATCTTATATTTTTTAGGTAACAGCCCAACATAGAGGGCAGTCAGGGAAGGAATTCAGGACAAGTGCCTGGAGTCAGGAACTGAAGCAGAGGCCATGGACTGCTTCCTGGATTGTTCAGATAGAGTTTTTATATAATGTAAGACCATGTGCTCAGGAGTTGGACCACCTACAGTGGGCTGGGCCTTCACATAAACCATTCACCAAAGAAAATGCCCTGACAGAATCACCTACAGACCAATCCTTTTAGAAATATTTTTTCAACTTGAGCTTCCCTCTTCCCAGATAACCCTAGCTTGTGTCAAGATGACAATAAAAACAAAGCAAATAAAACCAAAAAAAAAAAAAAAAAACTAACTGCACATATGTCAATTTTCAGTTTTATCAATTTTCTTGAAAATTACATAATTTTGTTCTTCTCTATGGATGGACAAAATTCTACTCTTTATGTACGTGCGTGTGTGTGTGTGTTTTGATTACTTCTGATCAATTCTGCAATAATCATTGATGTGAAAGTGTATCTGTGACATGCTAATTTAGAGTTCTTTGAATAATACCCAGGACTGGCACAGATGGTTTATTTGGTAGTTCTATTTTCAGTTGTTTTAAAGGAGCCTCCAAATTTATCTCCACAACAATGGACTAGTTTCTATTCCCATTAGGAATGTATATGTCTTCCGTTTTCTCTGCATCTTCAACAATATTTGTTTTTATTTGCTTGCTTCTTTTAATGTTTTAAATTGAAATAACGGTATATCACTTTCTCCCCTCCCCTTTCTCTTTCACTGTTTCTCAACCAACCTCTTCTAAATTTCTCCCTTGTCCCCTCTAACTCAACAGTTGACAAGTTGACACTATTTTTTCCTTTGGCTATTATTGTTACATATGTGTGTGCTTATGTGTATGTGTGTGCTTGTGTGCTTGTGTGTGTGTGCGTATATGTGTGCGTGCGCGCGCGCGCGCGTGTGTGTGTGTGTGTGTGTGTGTGTGTGTGTGTGTTTGCATATGCATGCACTTTGCCTTGGTCCATGCTGTGAGCAGAAGCAGCAGATGGCACTGCTCAGCATCTCCCTAAGAGCCATGGAACACTTCTACCACATGTCTTTGCCCCTGCTACAAAAGCCCCAATACTGCAGTAATAGCAATGCCTTCAACCTCTGTCACAGCCTAGGAAAGACGTTCTAGAGTGGGTCACAAAAACCATGCAGCTAATATGTAAGTAGACAATACATATTGTATACTTTGTGTTAATAAGTTGATAGCATGTAATATATACTTTGTGTTGAGTCACTAGGATTTAGAATTGGCCAATATTTCCAAGAATTGATTAATATATTCTTTTCTGTAAAATCTTTTCAACCATGTATAACTCATTAGTAATGGACAGCTCTTATTGGCAAGGGAGGTCTGTGCCAATTCCTATTAAGTATTTATAAGTAAGCCCTCATGTCTAACTAGAGGAACTTGGATATGAGTTTAATAACCACAGGCATATAAGGCATTGGAGAGGGCTTGGGAGAGTGATGAGATGAGCTGCCACAGAGGGAAAGAGAAAAAATAATATAAAAAAAAAAAAAGACGACATGAAAAGAAAAAGAAAACAAAGGAAGTAAATAGGAAAAAACAACAAAGGAAGAAAAAATGAAGACAATATTGTTCTTAGACTATAAGACCCAATGGGTGGCTCCTCTGAGAAGCCTTCCTTCTAATAGGAATGCTTTGCACTCCTCACAGCACAGTTAGCTGTATAAGCTGTGACCTTTAATAAACTCTGTTATCCAGTGCAAGTCGGCACTGTTGCTTCGTCTTGTTCGTGATATTTTATCCTAGAGAATTACCCTCAGTGATAGATGATAGCAGCTGACATAGAGCCAAACACCAGGCCAGGTGACCTGCTCTTCTGGTTAATTGATGAAATCAAAGTTCAAAAAGCAAAGGCCCTAAACAAGGGCTCTCTGGAAAGTACAGGAGCTCTCTGAAGTCATTCCCAAGATCACATGACTTGGGAAAACAGAATTTTACATGGCATTTAATGTTTGTACCATATAGTGAATCTTTCTGTCAAACCCTGTTCTCTTCGGTTTGATGTGCTTCACCACATGGTAGAGCAAGCCACCAGCACAAAACCAGAAGAGAAAGCAGGAAGAGAAGGAAGGAGGGCTCCCAGAGGACTCCCAAACTCTGATTTAGGGGCATTTTATGCATGACTGGTTTTACTGTCACAATTCATACCCTTTAACTGATAAGGGATTCTATGTGACATCAGAAATCAACCAACCATACAATTGCTGATGTCATTTGCTCTCTAAAGAGCTATTGGTTAAAGTCTTAAATTTTTCATTGGGGATAAAGTCTTTGTCCTTTCAAAATGTTTTTCTATTACTTTTTTTTAACTGCTTCTATTGGATTATTTGTTACTATTTGTGAGCCACAATGGCAGGGATTATTAGCTGTTTTCTTAATTCAAAACTGAAAATTTTTATGTCTGAGCAAAGATTAAGTTGCATCATAAACAAGGAGAAAATTAGTCAAGAACCCTGCTAATGACATTTTGATGATAGTTCCATTTAGTTCTCATCAAACTTTGTTACTTTACATATTTATATGACCTTTATCTTTAAAGTGCTATGTTTTGTTCTCAGTTATTATGAAAACATGTTGCCCTTAAGACAACTACACACATGAACTAACTCACACTAAACTAAGAAAAAATGGTACAATATTATTGAATTATTTTCCATAATATGATCTTTTTTCAAATCAAAGATGTTGCTAAAAGGAGAAAAGTGTTCTTAAAAAATCTTTATCATAAATCTTTTTCTTCCTTTGCAAATCCTTTTTTCTCTCTACAAAAGCAATCTGAATGGGAGTAAAAGAAGACAAAACTTGACCTTCTGTGATCCCAGCATTAATGGGTCTGTTCATAATTCAATCTATGTGTGTGAGAGAGCATCCATGTGGAAACATAGAAGCCTGAGAGACATAAAACCTTTCCCTTTAAACATTATCTGACCCTATCTGGCACATTCACAAAAGAAGGCTTACGCATGCGTATGCTGAAAAAGCGCAGCATCGCATTGTGCAGGAGAAAGCCCACTCATTCCCTCTTCCATGGCAATGAAGTACGGAAGGGACACTTGCACACAATTTGGGAGTGTAGCAAATGAACAGAAGGTATCAAACAAAAATTAAATATTCTGTTGAGGAAACAAGCCAAACTTCTGAAATAAGGCAAGTGTGAGCATGGCTATACCTATGTATGTCAGTCGTTTGAACACATCTCTATGATACATGCATGCAATTCTTGAATTCAATTAAGTTCTCAAAATGGCTTAGAGTCGGCACAAAATATTAACCTCTTTATATTTTTTTATAAATCTTACATATTGAAATTGTCTACATCAATGCTACACATTGCTAAATATTGCCTGTCTACCACTAGAAACCAGTTTGAAGAACTCCTGGGTTTGCAGTGGCTACAGCTATTGGGCTGACTTCTCTGAGATTTTGAATCCACCCACGTTACTAAGAGCTCCAGGGTACTTTGGGCAGAACTAGCATTCAAAATCATCACATAGAATAATTGTCTCTATTCTTGAAATATGGTCTTCAGAAAAATGCAGGATGGTCTCAAATCAAAGGCAGTCTGTTAACCCAAATTTCTAGGCAGATGTCGTGGCTCAAACCTGTAATCTCAGTACTTGGAAGGCTGAGGCAGAAGGATTGACATGAGCTTAAGACACCTATGAACTACTTAGCAAGTTCAAAGCCAGACTGGAAATACAGTATGAGAAACAAAGGAGGGGCACTAACGGAATGATCAAGAAAGTAAAGACAGTAGCCAACAAGCATTGGATCCCAGGGACCTATATAGTGGGAATCTGCAATTCATCATTTGAATTCCACATGTACACCATGCAACACCCTCCCTCCACCAACAAACATACACATACATACATACATACATACATACATGCATACATACATACACATGAAAGACAATAATCCAGGAAAGGAGCGCAGAGATTTTGGTGAATACATTTTAACCTTCCTAAATCTCTTCGTTGTTTTGTCTACAAATATATTGCTTTCATAAGTTAAAAGGGGGAATTAATACAATCTTGAATCAATAAAAGAAGACCAGAAAAATCACAAGAGCTGAAAGAAAGCTAAGTATCTCTGACTTGGTAGCTGAGCTACAGTATAACCCCCAGGGGAATCTGACATGTGTGGTACTTCTCTCAGCATTGCAGTGACTACTACATCTTCACTTTCCTGTAACTTGGGAAGATCTACCTTGCTTTCAATTAGAGGTCCCTATGTGGTGGCTTTCCAACCTGGCATCCCCATCTACTGATATGGGAAGAGACCACTGAAAATGGAGGTATTTTAAATGTCTTCTCAACTCACCTGTTTGCAAATAGGTTGATGGCAATGATGTTGATGGGAACTAGATCCTGAGGCTGAGGTAGTGCTGTTCTTTACAGAACTCTAATAGGAGTATAGCTCACTAAGGGATCTAATTGCCATGCTCAGAACACTTTCGCCAAGTTGGCACCAATGACCAGATATACTAGGTCATGTCCATACCCTGGTGCAATGGCTAACTTGTCTAAACTCCACACTAACAAGCCTTCCTCCTTGACTTCACACTGGTTTGGCTGGTTCTGCCCAGTTTTGCCTAATTAGCCCAGAGTTGCTATCTACTTTTCAGAAAACCTCCAATAACACACTTTTAAACTGACAATAATGAATTACAAGCTTACAAAAAAAATTAACTTTAACATATCATTGTGTCAAAATAGCCTTGTGATCTATGCGTAATTACTGAATAAAAGGTCATTTTAAAAGAAGAGACCAGACAGTAAAACAGGAACTAAACTTGAGATTTTATGACGTTATCAGGGTTTTGAGATACATATAGAATCTCACGTTTATGTAAATAAACTGTGGGGCTGGGGTTGCAGCTTGGTGGTACAGAACTTGCCTAGCATTCACAAAACCCTGGATTCCAGCTCAGCAACATCAGAATAAAGAAAGGGGGACTGAGCTGAGAAAACATGGAAATAAGTTCCCTTAAATTTTCTCGCTTCCCTTTTCCATTATGACTTCACTTCTCAGAGTGTGCATGAACTGCAGCTAAAACCTGAATTCACTTTTGCTAACCTAAACACTGCACAATTTACACATCTAAACCAACTGAATCATTTTACAGGCAATAATTTAGTAATTATCCATGTGTTTGATTTTTGAATCAAAAAACTACCCATATTTTTTATTTGTGCCTGGTAAATTAAATATGTAACTAATTAAAATTTTATAGAAAGAACACAGCATTAGTGTTAAATAAATACAAAACTGCTAATAAGAATGCCAATATGTATGTGTGAAGATATCACAATGAACCCACTACTTTTGTAATTAACAGTTAAACTAATAAAAGACATACTAAATAAACATTAATATTATCAGACTTCTGAGAAAAGATAAGTGTTAAATTTCCATTATACTTTATATATCTAAAACGATGATCATTTTCCTTGACCACTAATTTCCTGTTCCAATGACATTACAATATTACATAAAAACAAAGGGAAGACGAGAGAGATGGATCAGTCGGGAAGGCATGTGTCTTGCATGTGCAGTAACCTGAGTTTGGATCAACAGTAAAGCCGGTTCTGATAGTGTGTATCAGCACTGCCTCAGAAAGGTAAGAGATGGAGGAAAGGAACACACACACACACACACACACACACACACACACACACACACACACAGAGAGAGAGAGAGAGAGAGAGAGAGAGAGAGAGAGAGAGAGAGAGAGAGAGAGAGAGAGAGAGAGAGAGAGCTTGTAGGCTAGCTGATGTATGCAGCAGCGACCCCAGAGACTATGTCTCAAATGAAGTAGAAGATGAGGACCCATATACAAGGTTATTCCTCTAGCCTCCACACACCTGTCATGGACACGTGTACCCTTCCTGCACTCACACCTACAATCATACACACACATACAAGGATTAGAAATATACATCAGAGCTAAAACAATGAAACAAGAAAACAATGTCATTATTTTACATTAAAAATCTCTCTAACTGTGATTAAACATATGTAGAGGGATATATTTTTTTAAAATTCATAACTAGCAACCTAATCATTTATCTTATAACTGTTCAGAGGAAGAAGCCAAAACTGTAACTTAAATCTACACAGTTGTTACTCATTGCATAGCGGGAAATGGTCACATATAATTTCTGCAAAATATTCCCTACTGATTATTCTAATCTATGTTTGCAATATCATCCTTAATACTGGCCATATATGTCCCAAAAGTAACACATTTTCACCTAAGTGTTGAATTCATGCAGAAAATTTTGTATATCTTATCTATCATCTATTATGAAAGATAAAGTTAGAAAAAACAAGACAGCCATTAAAATAAAAAAATATAATACTAAAACCTTACACTTTAGATAGATGACTTTGACCAATATTTAAATTGGTCAAACTTAAATAGCAAGTCTTTTTTCAAATGTATACATTATCTTATTCTTTGAGTTGGTTATAGATTTATTTTTCACAGTGGTTTGCAGAGACTAGCAAATCCAGGCCCACTCCTCAGGAAGATTAAATGCTTTTGCATTCCAGGGAGCGACATGAAAATCATTTCCCTCCTTTGTCTGGCACCAATTTTGTGTTATTATTTCATTTATGGAATCCGCTGTCAACTTCCCAGCATGGGCTTTGGAGGGGAGGTCTGATTTAATAGTTCTTCATTACAATATTGCCGGCAGAATCTGATGACTAGCTCTCTCAGGGTTGACATTTGTAAACTACAGCTTTCTCGTTATAGAAGATAACTGAGTTAGCCTCGCTAAAACCCAGAACAAGAATTCTATCCATAGATGTTAGTTAATACAAACAAGATTCAGAGCTACCAAAGCTCTAACGACCCTCTTACACTGCAATGTTTAAAAACAGACTTTCAAGTGCTAACTTGTAAAAACTTAAGGGAGAAACATTCAGGATTTTTCAGAAAGTCGTGGCCTGATTTGTTCTTTCTGGCATGATTATTCAGGGTGCACACATCAATAAAATAATTGCCAGTTTTGGACAACTTTTTATTTTTTCTGTTCTCAGCTTTTCAGAATTAACAAGAGTTGATCTACTGCAATACTCAAGGTAAATTTTCTGTTAATTTTGAAGTTATAGTACATTATGGTCTTGATAGTGTTAGCAAAATGAGTCCCTTACATTTGCTTGTGGCATGTGTTATTCCTCTTATGGCATGTGGCATTCCTCTTGTGTTATGGAAAGAATGACCTTTTATGGGGACTTTGCTTCTTTTTCATTCACGATAAGGTTCAACTAAAAAAAATATAAACAGTAGACATGAATCCCTGACAACAGCAACATTTATTCAAACAAAATTAACAAAAGATAATTTCTGTTAACTTTGAAGTACTTCTGTGATGACGAGCTTCATTGAGAGGACTTAGAAAGAAGAATTGGGGGTTTTTAGAAGTCAAAACTCTTACCCATACTGAACTTTTAACTTTCTGTAAAATATACAGCTTAGGAAATCTAATGCTGAGAGAATTTCCTAAGTTGCAGACATTGGACATGGATTAAGATGGTTTACAAAGGCTGGAGGGAAGGCTCAGCAGTTAAGAGCACTGACTGCTCTTCCTGAGGACCTGAGTTCAATTCCCAGCAACCACATGGTGGCTCGCAACCATCTGTAATGGGATCCGATGTCCTCTTCTGGTGTGTCTGAAGACAGCTATAGTGTATGCATAATAAATAAATAAATCTTTTTTAAAAAAGATGGTTTACAATACTTTAAAATTTACAATCACAATATAACAACTTTGAAAATTAGGTTGGGCTCTTCTATCAGAAATTTTATTTTTTCCCAATTTTTATTAGGTATTTACCTAATTTATATTTTAAATGCTATCCCCAAAGTCCCCTTTACCCCCCCTCCCACTTCCCTACCCACCCACTCCCCCTTCTTGGCCCTGGTGTGCCCCTGTACTGGGTCATATAAAGTTTGCAAGACCAAGGGGCCTCTCTTCCCAACGATGGCTGACTAGGCCATCTTCTGCTACATATGCAGCTAGAGACACAAGCTCTGGGGCTGCTGGTTAGTTCATATCGTTGTTCCACCAACAGGGTTGCAGCCCCCTTCAGCTCCTTGGGTACTTTCTCTAGCTCCTCTATTGGGGGCCCTGTGTTACATCTGATAGCTGACTGTGAGCATCCACTTCTGTATTTGCCAGGCACTGGCATAGCCTCACAAGAGGCCGCTATATCAGAGCCCTTTCAACAAAATCTCATTGTAGGAAAGAGAATAAGGTGGCTGCCATTATGTTGGGATAAGAAGTCAATGAGTACATCAAAAGTATCTATCCACACACTCCACTGGGCTAAAATGATTTCCAGTATTTTGTAATGTTGGACACAGAAGATTGTATCTCTAAACAGTGCACTAGTGACCTCCAACTGACTGCTTGAGTCAGCTCAAGCTTTTTTCCTACTATTTCCAGTTTCTGATTCAAAAAGATATAGATTTCACATCCTTATGGAAATAAAATACTACTTTTATAAATGTAAGAAATTAACTCACACAATACTCCGTCACCAGAGTAACGCCACTAGAAACAGACAGAGCTGGCATCTGACAAAGAGCTTTCTCAACTGGAGTATGTAACAACTTCGTTCTTTGAGACAGGTTCTCAGATCAGATAACCATAGGTGTGTGGGTTCATTTCTGGGTCTTCTATTCTGTTCCATTGATCTACCTGTCTGTCGCTGTACCAGTACCATGCAGTTTTTATCACAAT
>NC_034592.1:90275281-90281699 GCF_900095145.1 Mus pahari | reverse complement strand
ATGATCATTTTGATGTGTTCTTGGATTCGGTTTGCGAGGATTTTATTGAGTATTTTTGCATTGATATTCATAAGAGAAATTTGTCTGAAGTTCTCTTTCTTTGTTGGATCTTTGTGTGGTTTAGGNATCAGAGTAATTGTGGCCTCATAGAACGAAGGGTCTCACTTTGTAGCCCAGGCTGGCCTGGAACTCACAAAGATCCCCCTGCCTCTGCCTCCTGAGTATTGGAATTAATGCTATGTGCTACCATACCTGGATGTTTTCTTTCTTTCTAAACCCCACCCCCAGTTGGAAACTTGAACAACTCTCATATGCCAGATCTAGACTAATAATGAATAATGACTTTTTTAGGTTTGCGTGTGTGTGTTCATGCTGCTATTAGGAATAAATTTTCTCAAGTGTATGCCTAAGAAATCATATTTAGCACCATGAATAGCTAATTCCCTCTGCCTAAAGATCTATACCTCCTAAGTTAAACATAAGTGTAAAATACAGATAAAACAGGTCTTCTTCAGTCTAGCCATTGAGATACTTGAGAATGTTCAAGCTGTGAATACTCTGTCCACTGACATGAGACCGAACCCCACAGACATCTGACTGGGCAAACAGGAGTGGTTCTGGATAGCCGATGCTTGCCTAAATAAAAAGCTGACAAATGTTTCTATAAAGGAATTGCCAACAGTTTAGGTTTCGTGGGAAGGAAAAGAGAGTTATCTTTATCAGTCCCTTATAGTATAAAATAGACAAGGTATAAACAAATGAGCTATGTAAGTCTTATCAAGGTAATAGGCTGAATTTTTCCAGCAAATAGTGGTTCACCAAGCCTAACCATGATCTAGACTGAAAATCACTAATTAAACATGATTTTTAACTACCACAGTAGACTATTTTTGGAATTATTCTCTCTAATGAATATTTGTCCCTGTAATAATATACTACAGAAGTATAACTCTATAAAAATGTAAATATCGTGTCTTTGTCCAGAGTAAATCTGACCTTAAGTCTCACTGATCATCTATCAGCAGCTTTCCCGTCTCAAGAAATCAGAAGAATGGAAGACAGAAACTGGAGAACATTCATCAACCTTATCCATTTCTCTTATTTTTTTTTCAGAGCTGGGAAAAGAACCAAAAGCCTTTCACATGCAGGACAGAACTCGCCCACTCAGCTATACCACCAGCCTTTGGTTTGGGGAGACAAGAGTTGTGGCTTGTTCTCCAGGCTGCTCTTAAACTTGTAATCCGTCTCCCTCCATCTCCCAAATTATGGGATTAGATGCTTGTGTCCCCATGCACATCAAGTTTATCTATTCTTTAAAATATTGATTTCAAGGTGAAAAGGAAAGAAAGAGAAGGAGAGAGAGAGAGAGAGAGAGAGAGAGAGAGAGAGAGAGAGAGAGAGAGAGAGAACGTTCAGAGCAGTCTGCTTCAAGGGAAGTAGAACAAAACAAAAACAGGCATGAAGTTCTTTGATACCATGCAGAGAAGTATGCCTCTAATGTGGTTTCCCAGGGCTGTGACATTTGGAACAGCATGTAAGTAACTTTTCAAAAGGTGAGAACTCTTTCCTTCTGTCAGCACTATAGTCGTAGGGGAAATCACCCCAATTTCAAAATCTGACTTTAAATAAACACTATACTAATCTATGTATGCATTTAAAAAATAATATTGTGATGTCAGAATGTGCTAGATAAAACATAAGAATGAGCATTTGGGGTATTTACTGGAAACAGAGTAGCCATTCCAACGGAGGTATGTTTTAGTTTAACCATTTAGAGAAAATTATTTAAAGGGTCAGGTGAGGATATAAAATTTCACCTGAGATATTAATAATATGAAATGCTAACAGCATCTTTCCCTCAGAACCTAAGAGGTGACAATTGTAGTGTGTTCCTTCTCTCCAGCCACTTTTGATCAGATATGGATACCTGATCCATATCTTCATTAAGACAATCAGCAATAATTTTTTTTAAAGAAAAATCTAGATGTCACCAATTTGCCGCCTCATCTCAGATATGTAAAATAATTGGTTAATTAAGTTGAAATATCTGTAGCTTTTTTTCTATCAAAGAAGACAGGAACAAACAATTTTAAAATTTGTGTGTTGGCCAAATGGAATTAGGGGGAAGCTGTCATCTTGTTCTAAACTTATATTGCTCCCTTTAAATATGAGAACAATTTCTCACATATTTATTGCACAAGTCAGAAGGTAACATATTAATATGAATGTGCAAGACAGCATTTCTCCAAGGTTTGTTGCAAAAATCTGAGATAACACATAGAAAAACCATAGATTCGTGCACAGGCAAAGTTGGGCTCACTCTGAACTAGTGGAAACCAGGAGACTGGCCAAGAAAAGATGGAGAAGAGGAAGAAAGGAGAATGGAAATGCTTTAAAGAAAAAGTCTGCTTAGATACATGGAAGATGAAGACAGGATAAATTAATGAAAACCATTATAGGCTTAACGGGTTTTTTTCCTCTTTTTTTTTCTCCAAAATATTAATGTCTTTTTTTTTTTGGATATTTTATTTATTTACATTTCAACTGTTATCCCCCTTCCCTGTTCCCCCTCCGGAACTCCCTATCCCTTATTCCCTCCCCCTGCCTCTGTGAGGGTACTCCCCCACCCACTCACTCCTGCCTCTCCACCCTGGCATTCCCCTTCACAGGACTAAGGGCCTCTCCTCCCATTGATGTCTGACAAGGCCATCCTCTGCAACACATGCAACTGAAGCCATGGGTCTCTCCATGTGTACTCTTTGGTGGGTGATTTAGTACCTGGTAGTTCTAGGGGGCTCTGGCTGGTTATTATTGTTGTTCTTTCTATGGCAACTCCCTTCAGCTCCTTCAGTCCTTTCAGTAACTCCTCCATTGTTAACACCATGCTCAGTCCAATGGTTGGCTAAGAACATCCACCTTTGTATTTGTCAGGCACAGGCAGAGCTCTCATGAGGCAGCTATATCAGGCTCCTGTCAACAAGCACTTCTTGGCATCCACAATAGTGTCTGAGTTTGATGACTGTATATGGGATGGATAACCAGTGGGACAGTCTCTGGATGGCCTTTCCTTCAGTCTCTGCTCCACACTTTGTCTCCGAATTTCCTGCTGTGAGTATGTTGTTCCCCCTTCTAAGAAGGACTGGAACAGCCACACTTTGGTCTTCCTTCTTCTTGAAGTTCATTTGGTCTGTGAATTGTATATTGGGTAGTCTGAACTTTTGGGCTAATATCCACTTATCAGGGAGTGCATACCATGTGTGTTCTTTTGTGATAGGGTTACCTCACTCAGGATGATATTCTCTAGTTCCATCCATTTGCCTAAGAATTTCATGAATTCATTGTTTTTAATAACTGAGTAGTACTCCATTGTGTAAATGTATTCATTCTGTATTCATTCCTCTGTTCAAGGATATCTGAGTTCTTTCTAGTTTCTGGCAATTGTAAATAAGGCTGTTATGAACATAATGGAGCATGTTCCTTGTTATATGTTGAAGCATCTTTTGGGTATATGCCCAGGAGTTATACAGTTGGGTCTTCAATATGTCCAATTTTCTGAGGAAACACCAGACTGATTTCCAGAGTGGTTGAACCAGCTTGCAATCCCACCAACAATGGAGAAGTGTTCCTTTTTCTCCACATCCTCACCAATATCTGCTGTCACCTGTGTTTTTTATCTTAGCCATTCTGATTGGTGTGAGTTGGAATCTCAGGGTCATTTTGATTTGCATTTCCCTGATGACTAACAATGTCAAACATTTCTTTAAGTGCTTCTCAGCCATTTGAGTTTCCTCAATTGAAATCTCTGTTTATTTCTGTTCTCCATTTTTAAATAGGATTATTTGGTTCTTGGGAGTCTAACTTCTTGAGTTCTTTGTATATATTGGATATTACCCCTCTATCAGATGAAGGATTAGTAAAGATCTTTGGTTGCTGTTTTGTCCTGTTGACAGTATTCTTTGCCTTACAGAAGCTTTGCAATTTTATGAGGTTTCATTTGTCAATTCTTGATCTTAGAGCATAAGCCATTGGTTTTCTGTTCAGGAAAAATTTCCATGTGCTCATGTGTTTGAGGCTCTTCCCCACTTTCTCTTCCATTAGTTTCAGTGAATCTGACTTTATGTGGAGGTCCTTGATCTACTTGGACTTGAGCCTTGTTCAAGGAGATAAGAATGAATCGATTTGCATTCTTCTACATGCTGACTTGCAGTTGAACCAGCACCATTTGTTGAAAGTGCTGTCTTTTGTCCACTGGATGGTTTTAGCTCTTTTGTCAAAGATCAAATGACCATAGGTGTGTTGGTTCATTTCTGGGTCTTCAGTTCTGGTTCATTGATCTACCTGCTTGTCTCTGTACCAATACCATGTAGTTTTATCACTATTGCTCTGTAATACAGCTTAAGGTCAGGGATGCTGATTCCCCCAGAAGTTCTTTTATTGTTGAAAATAGTTTTCGCTATCCTGGGTTTTTTACTATTCCAGATTATTTTGCAAATTGCTCTTCCTAACTCTATGAAGAATTGAGTTGGAATTTTGATGGTGATTGCATTGAATCTGTAGATTGCTTTTGGCAACATGGCCAGTTTTACTATATTAATCCTGCCAATCCATGAGTATGGGAGATCTTTCCATCTTCTAAGTTCTTCTTTGATTTCTTTCTTCAGAGACTTGAATTTCTTGCCATACATATCTTTAACTTGCTTGGATAGAGTCACACCAAGGTATTTATATTATTTGTGACTATTGTGAATGGTGTCATTTCCCTAATTTCTTTCTCAGCCTGTTTATACTTTGAGTAGAGGAAGGCCACTGATTCTTTTTTCTTTTTTTTCTTTTCTTTCTTTCTTTCTTTCTTTCTTTCTTTCTTTCTTTCTTTCTTTCTTTTTTTTTTTTTTTGTTAATGTTATATCCAGTCATTTTGCTGAAGTGGTTTATTAGGTTTAGCAGTTCTCTGGTGGAATTTTTGAGGTCACTTAAGTATACTATTATATTATTTGCAAATAGTGATATTTTGACTTTTCCTTTCCAATTTGGATCCCCTTGACCTCATTTAGTTGTCTAATTGCTCTGGCTAGAACTTTGAGTACTATATTGAATAGGTAGGGAGAAAGTGGACAGCCTTGTCTAGTCCCTGATTTTAGTGGGATTGCTTCAAATTTCTCTCCATTTACTTTGATGTTGGCTACTGGTTTGCTGTAGATTGCTTTTATTATGTTTAGGTATGAGCCTTGAACTCCTGATCTTTCCAAGACTTTTATCATGAATGGGTGTTGGATTTTGTCAAATGCTTTCTCAGCATCTAACGAGATGATCATGTGGTTTTTGTCTTTGAGTTTGTTTATACAGTGGATTACATTGATGGATTTCCATATATTAAACCATCCCTGCATCCCTGGAATAAAGCCTACTTGATCATGATGGATGATCGTTTTGATATGTCCTTGGATTTGGTTTGCAAGAATTTTATTGAGTATTTTTTGCATCAATATTCATAAGGGAAATTTGTCTGAAGTTCTCTTTCTTTGTTGAGTCTTTGTGTGGTTTAGGTATGAGCATAATCGTGGCTTCATAGAAAGAATTGTGTAGTGTTCCTTCCGTTTCTAGTTTGTGGAATAGTGTGAAGAGTATTGGTACTAGGTCTTCTTTGAAGTTTTGATAGAATTCTGCACTAAACCCATCTGGTCCTGAGCTTTTTTGGTTGGAAGACTTTTAAGGACTGCTTCTATTTCTTTAGGGGTTGTAAGACTGTTTAGATGGTATTACCTAGTATTTGTCTAGAAAATTGTTCATTTCATCCAGATTTTCCAGCTTTGTTGAGTGTAGGCTTTTGTAGTAGGATCTGATGATTTTTTGGATTTCCTCAGGGTCTGTTGTTGTGTCTCCCTCTTCATTTCTGATTTTGTTAATTTGGATACTGTCTCTGTGCGAGTACTTACCTTGGTGGGATAGTGCTTGCTTAGCATGCATTTGGCCCTGGGTATAATCCCTAGCAATGCAAGAGAATAGAATATAAAGAAGAAAAGCATTCCACAGAAATATACTTAAGGCCATAGAACCCAGCAAAATACTTTCTATTATCATTGGCTTTTCAGAGTATATTTTATTTAAAATGTTAACACTAAGGTTTCGTATATCATTCTGTCTCTACATACCTAAAAGTTAAAGTTTAGTGAGACAGAATTTGATATAAAACATGACATCTATAATTGGAAGCACTGTTTGAGAGATGCTTCAAATTTCTGCAAGCTCAGGAAGCTCTCCTCAAAGGGAAAGCAGGCTTGTGACCTCCTAGTGTAGCTTCAACAGAGGTGATCTTGTCTCATACATAGCATTAATAGCTGACTGCCTTTCTGTTGTATACTTCATAAGTATTCTGAAATATATATATATATATATATATATATATATATATATATATATA
>NC_034592.1:90263406-90275241 GCF_900095145.1 Mus pahari | reverse complement strand
TTTTTGAGACAGGGTTTCTCTGTATAGCCCTGGCTGTCCTGGAACTCACTCTGTAGACCAGGCTGGCCTCGAACTCAGAAATTTGCCTGCCTCTGCCTCCCGAGTGCTGGGATTAAAGGCGTGCACCACCACGCCTGGCTCTGAAATATATTTTTTAAAATCATGAAGATCCTTTCTGTAAAAATTGTAACATGATAGACAAATGTATTTTACAGAAGAGAGTCTTTCTAGAGTTAAATTATAAATAGTGTTAGAAAAAGCATAGTAATTTGAACACCCTGGTATGTTCTGTCTACCTAATTCATGCTGACATTCCAGATAAGTTATAGCCAAAGGGGGGAAGTCTGTTAGTCCAACCAAACTCTCATGGCTCTGAACTATGGTTTTCCACATGGTTTTTGTATTTCACAAGAGTAACCAATGAACAATGATGGGGTATACAATATGTGGTGTGAAGACCATTCTTAATGAATTAGCATACCCCTGTAAGAGTACTGAATTTATCTAAGGTTTTCATCAGTAAATATTTATTTACTGCTATATTACTTGATTTATAGTTTACATGTGGATCAATATAGGCTATACAGTTTAGCATAAACAATAAGATAATCGCCCTTCATATATATTGACAAGCTTCGCAAATGGTCTGTTAATATACAAAAGACTGGGACAAATTACTTATTTATATATACAAAACATGGCTATAAAGGACAGCTGCAGGTATTTTTTTTGAAAAGTGCATTTTAATAAGGTCCCATTCAGTTATAGAACAAATGGGGAAGAAATGGTCTGCACTACAGAGTTTAGCACAGGAGCCCTCTTCTTTTCTAACCACGAAATCAATCATTTGTCCAGACTGTGGGAGTCAGAGTTAGTTACTGAAAAGACTCCGTATATAAACAAGTCAATAACTCATTGTGTGTTATTGTCGAGCTGAAGAAGTCAGCTTTCAAAAAGCTGGCCCTGCTTCTCCCAGAATGAATGTCACTGTATTCAGGGACCGGAGCAGCCTTTGTTTCTAGCCATTGCTGGCTGCCATTTATGTATGGGAACAGGAGGTAGCTGCAGGAAGAGCAAGGGAAGACACTAGTCCCTAACTTGATGTTCAAGACAAACTCCCAGTTTTGTTAGCCTAAATCATTTGTTTCTGAAAATAGTCAATAAGACAGATAGAAAGAGTGGCCACATAAAAATATTTGGCAAAAGAAATAAGATACAAATGAATCCACTACATCTTAAGTTGGATTGGCATGATACTTTAGAATTCCTACTTATCAACAGAGATAAATATGACATTCAGGCAACAGCTTGAAGAGTTCAAATGTACAAAATCAAACTGATGAATAGGTCAACGTGTCAAAGGAATTCTATCTGTTCTTGCTGTAAATAGAAAGGTTGGTTCTTGAGGCAATCAAATAGAGTTTTAAAGTCTCTCTCTCTCTCTCTCTCTCTCTCTCTCTCTCTCTCTCTCTCTGTGTGTGTGTGTGTGTGTGTATGTGTGTGTGTATGTGTATCTCCATCTGTGAAAGAGAAGGTATATTTAGAAGGTATCACATTTTGCAGAGAGTAATAAAACTCCTTTCAGAAGTGTGTTGACACTTGTGATAAAGAAATCCCAATGATTTATGACTTAAGATTAAAAGTCCTTTATAGTTACATTTTATATAAAAGTATACAAAGGACAATTCTCTATGATACTTCATACTAAACTGACTTGACAACTGAAATTTTTCAATTTCTTTCTAAAACCCCTCCTCCAGTTTTGTAAGCAATCATGAATTCTAGCCCTCCCAAATTCTGAGTGATGTAGCACGGACTTGGCCCTGACTCTGTAGCCAGGTTCTACTTTTTCATCTGCACATTCTATCATGATTAGGAATGCTACATGTCCTTTCTATTAACAATAATTGCTCTTGAGTGTGTATAGGACTGGGGGAGTCAGAGATAGGTAAGATATAATGTCTAAAGGCAAGTTACTGTTACCATCCATCAGTCAAGATGACACCAGATGAATGACTAAGCTAGACACTGGAAACTCATGTCCCTAGACAAAGCTATGTGACACAGAGACCCTGTCTCAGAGGAGCACTGAGGAGAGTGAAGAGGCAAAACTCCCAACCTTGTTCTCTCTGGCGTCTGCACTTACAATGCACGACTGCACTCACCCTACTCCAGAAACACATGCACACATGTATATGTGCATGTGCATGCTCAAACATACACACAATGTAAATGTGGAAAAAATACAAAACAAGTTCAGTATCACTACTTATGAAACAATTAGAGCTGTGGAAATTATATAATAAGTTCTCTCATCCAACTTTCTAAAATATTGACGAGGATTATAGAGTTTAAGGACTAATGACCTCAAGGGAAACTTAAATATGAGAGCTTGACTGAGGGGAAAGGATCAGTGGATATGGAACCCTAGAGAACTAGAACCCCACATCCACAAACCCCATCTCTGGGAATTTTTCTGCATGAATTAATTATAGATAACTGCATGGATGAAAAATATTGTTTCAAAAGTAAAAAGCCTGGTAATATGTCAGGGTTAAGAAATCAGCTCACCGTCTATTTAAGATAATGTTATGCATTATTCAGTAATACATTTAATTCCATTTAATAGAAAATAGATAATATAACAAGTCAGAAAACATGATACCAAAATACAAATAAGACCTTAAATATATATATTAATAATAATGATGTTATATGGCAAAATATTAATAACTACTACTTAAAAGGATGAGTTTAGGGGCACTGTTGTTCTCTTTTGTCTGGTTCACCTTAGCTGATACCTATATTGGAAGTTTTACTGTATCTGCTCACCTTTATATGCATACATGAAATGTTCTTGAATTACTGCTTTGTTTCCTAGCCTTCCATGTGTTTAGCCAACTACCTACTTTATTATCCTCCATTTCCTCACAATTGCTCTAATATCATTTCCACCTTACTAACTTCATCTCATCTTTAAAAAGTGTGTTCTAATTGTCTCGGAATGTCGTTCAGTGCTAGACTGTTTGCCTAGCATGTGTGAGGCCATGGGTTTGATTCATAGCGTCACAAAAAACAAATAAAACTTTTAAGACAATAAACTATAGTTCAAAGGAAAACCTATTATTTACCAGAAGAAAAGAAGTGCCATTACATTTGGTTTTCAAGTGGTTCATGGCTTATTAAATTTTTATTGAAAATGAAAGAAAGTAGTGTCAACCAATATACAACACCAGGTTTTTAGTTTCTTATTTAAAAAAACACATTTACCTGTATCCACTGCTTCTTAAAAGGGGACTGAGAAGAGAATAAAGAGCGGCTGGGCATGAGGGTGGGGCTCTGCTGTCACACTGCTCTGATAGTCAGGATACATTGTGTCACTCGGCCAGTTGTGCAAATGATTCTTACAGAGCTCAAGGAAGTTGCTCAGGAACAAAGGCACAGTAAATTGAAGAGCCAGGATTCAGATCCAGGCATGTCTGACTCCAGCACCCATGACTCTTAATTAGGTGCTGGCTACATCAGAAAATGTAATAAATACAGTGGGGGGAGGAAGGGGCCAGGTAGTTACAGACACATTTGCTTATGAAAGCCAAGATTTAAACACTATAATTCTATTACAATAAACTTATTTTTATGAAATTAATTAGAAAATAAAGGTATTTAGAACTGCTTGCTTAGGAGAAACTAGATAGAAATCTACTGGCTGTCAAAAATTAACACTGAAAGTTATTAAAATTATTTTTTTCAAATTTCCATTTTGTTTCTGAGATGAACAAGAACAACTGATGTCATTGATTTTTTAAACCAGAAAAGATTTATTAATATGTTTTAATATAATAAATACAGATATTAATAACTACTCCAGGTACTGGTAATTCTATATTTGATAACTAATATCTTGTCTTTATATATAAATAGGAATATAAGTGTATATAAAATATATGGATTTTATGTTAACAGAAAAAAATGTATTGCCTTATTATTTGACAGGCTGCTGACTTTGAAAAGTGGTATTTTCAAATGGCCCTTTAAAATGTCTTAAATAATCAGAACTACCTAGCAGCTCATTCTTATGAGCCAAAGCATACAAGTACATAAGACAAGAGAAAAGTTTAGTTTTAATAATCCATCACAGACCACAGTAACTATTGTTAATAGCATTGCTGTATATTTCAAAATTGCTAAGAGTGGTCTGCAAATGTTCTTGCCACTAACCAGTGATAATTATGTAAGTAATACACATGCCCATCTGTTTCAGGTCAGCATTCCATACGATCTGGTACACATATACACATCAATATCACATTTGACTCCACAAATAGACATAGTTATCACTTTCCCATCACTAGCATGGGTAAAGTTCTGGCTATGCAGATGAGGACCTGAAATTTGGTCCCCAGATGCACCTCTGTGAACAACAGGGCATGGTGGGATGTGACAGAAACAGGCAGGTCCCGGGGTCTCCCTGGCCAGATTGTTTAATAGAAATGGTGAACTCCGGATTCAGTGAGAGACTGTGTCTCCATAAAAGAAGGCACACACAGTGGAGACAGACACTCACAGTGTGTGCACACAGGTGAGTGCACCTGGACATGTGCTCATGCTTGCACTCTCATGTGGAGACATGTAAACTAACAACATAACCATGAATGTCAAAAGTTCTCGTCAGCAGTTCATAGTTTTTAGTTTGATGCCTAGAGCTCTAAGTCCCTTTGTCTCTAAAGTCCAAACTAGTCCTCATAACAGGAGAGAGGTGGGAGAGGAGCACAAACACACACACACACACACATGCATGCACCACACTATTATTTCATGCTTCACCTCTCTGTACTCACAGTCCCGCATGGAGCTTGGAGCACAGCCATGTTTCCAAAAGAAAACAGTTCTGATGGGAGGCTTGAGCACCCCACATGCTCCTCCTTGTAAGGTTCCCATGTGGTCTACTACCTGGACCAGGACATGCTTGAGTAGGACATAACTAAGCTGGGATAGCAAGTGGCCTCGAACAGTACTTTTTGGGGAAAAAAACTTCATTTCTCTAATAAAGTCATCTCTTACCCTTCTTCCAGTTGCCTTTTGTGAAACACTTTGCCGTCTTCTTTGTATTGACAGAACCAACTATTCAATACTTAAGCCTATTGGCCCATTTGCTTATTGGAGCTATTTATTCTATTTATTACCTCTCTTTGTACTGTGCCTATATAGTCCATTCTGTTCTCACATCCTGTGTGTGTGTGTGTGTGTGTGTGTGTGTGTGTGTTCACATGCATGTGGGTCCATGAGTGTATAGTACACATGCATGTTTGCTTGTGTATGGTACAGGTACATATAGAGGCCAAGGAGAGACTCTGAGTGTCTTCCTCTTGTTGTTTTTATCTTGAACCTAGCTGACACACTTGGGAATCCCCTTGTCTGTGACTCTCAAGTGCTGTGGTTACAGGTTGCTAACCATGCCAGCCCACATTTTATGCAGTTACAGAACTTTGAATGTAGATCCTCACCATTGCAAGAGACATGCTTTGTCTATTAAGCCACCTCTGCAGCTCTAATGGTTGATGTTATTGGTTTGTTTCCTACTTCATTTGGTCCTGGTTGACAGATATCAATCATGGAACACCCAGACACCATGGCTGTGGACTTGACCATGACAAGTCATGTAACTGCTCAGCTGTGGACACACCACTTTACTTGGGAGCGACTCATTTTCAGAATCCTTCTTGGGGACTAGAGGAATGGCTCCATAATTTAGTTAGGAGTACTTGTTGTTCTTGCATGGGACCAAAGATCAGTTTTCAATTCCCATGGAAGGCAGCGTGCAACAGCCTGTAACTCCGGCTCCAACAGATGCAATATCCCCACTAGGCACCTGCATTTGTGAGCACAAACCCACGTAAGATAAGGACAACAATGAAGAAGGAAGCTCTTGTCCCTCCTGAAGCTGAAACAGAAGCAAAAGTTTTCCAGGTCAAGGAGATAACACTGAAAGCCACGCACGCACACATAGGGAAGACCCACAAGTCCGGCGCACCACAGCACGATGACTTTAGAAGACGTAAAGCTATGCCCAAGAAAGAAAAGCCTGAGCACTGTGCCAGTATCAAGGTTCTCATGGATACTGGATGAACTGAGAAGGCAGAAGACAAAACGTTTGCATTCAGCGTGCACATCAAGGCTAACAAGCACCAGACCAAACAGTCTGTAGAGACATTAATGTCCTGTTTTACTGATATCCCCTGGGCCACTAAGGGGAAGAATTGTAGTTGCTGCTGGAAAGCGTGGCGACCAAGGCAAGCTATAGAAATAAGATCTTATTCTGAGTTTATGGTTCTAGAGGGACAGAAGCCCATTGCCAGTCACAGCAGAGATCGTAGCAGCAGCTGAGAGCTCACATCTCAATCAACAAACCAAAAACAGGGGAAGCTAACTATGACTCTTTTGAAACCTCAGAACTCATAACCAGTGACATTCTTCCTCCAACAAGTATGTCCTCAAACAGCCACCTCAAATAGCCACCAACTTGGGGCAAAATATTCAAATACTGGAAACGTATGAAAGAAGGGGAAGGGAGGAGGGGGGAGGGAGAGAGAGAGAGGAGGGACAGAAGTCTCAGACCACTGGACTAAAGGAGGGAAGATAGCAGACATCTCCTGGCTTTCACCTGGCCTCCCTTAGGGTGCTTTGGATTCTGCCAACAACGTTCTGGTCATCTGAACTAAGTCCAATAAATAATACATTTTTATTCATCAAAAGGATTCTTCCCTGATTCATCTGAAAGCCGGGTGATTTGTGCCCTTTCTAACGCATCCAAACGTTATTGCCACACGGGAACATAGCTATGAAAATCTATATATTCCCTCATAATGGGTCAAACATTTAAACTTTGAACAAATAAAACAGCTGCCTTTTAGTTTTAGCCAAATTTCTTTCTATGCAAGTCGTAATTCTGACCATGCTCCTGTCCACTCAAGCCTGGGGCACAAGTCCAAGCATGTTATTTGTCATGGCATCATTGTCTGGCTTTTGCTTCTTTCACCGCTTTGTCTCTTGCCTTCTTTGACATCCCTCATTCTCTCTTCACCACAGTCACCAAAGCACACATTGAAGTTGTGAATTTTAACCTATATCCTTCATATCCTTCATCCCACTCATACAGGAAACATGTAGATTTTGCACACACACACACACACACACACACACACACACTAAATAAATAAATAAATAAATAAAATTGAGGAAAAAAGTGGGAACTTAAGTGAAGAGAAAAATCCATAATTTTTAACAAAATTCAACTATGATAATTGAAAGCAGTGTCTGTAATCCAATTCTACTAATTAGAGGAATGGCATGCCTTTGGGAAAACAATATTTCACTTAACTGAAGTTCAAAGCTAATGTTGCATCAAATCAATTACAAGTACTTATTTGTAAGTACTTATTGCACTGAACAAGAGGTCAGTTGCATTTGACCCATGGCCTTCACAAGCTCTGTGTAGAACGCATCTGGTAGAAGTGCGGCCTGGTCTCACAACACACCAACTGGGCCTGTTCAAACTGTTAACAGCGAGACTGGGTCTGATTCTCAACACTGTAAATTTCTTGTTGTTATTTTAAAGTTTTAAACTTATTTTATTTATGAAAAACATTTAAACATGTAATTAACCCAAAACTTAGATATTTTGGTTTCTTTTCTTTTCTTTCTTTTATATTAAAGAAAAAAAAATTGATCTTTGAAGCATTTTCTCCTGGAACATTGACCAATCACATGTCAAGCACAGCGCAGCTCTAGAGGGCAGATTGTGCCGGGGGCTGTGCAAGGGTGGAGAGGTGTAGTACCGAGCAACCACTCCAGTAAGGAGTTTAAGTTCTGCCTAAGCCAGAGCTGAGAGCATCCATTCAGCTTTAGAAATGTAGTTGGGCCAAAGTGGCTCAGCATGCTACCAAACAGACCAGCTTTGGGAGAGAAAAACAAAAACAAAAACAAAAACAAAAAAATGAAATACAAAACTTAAAGCAAAGTTTTCTTCTTTCTAGATGTGAATAAGTAATTTTAAGAAATGAATAAATCTGTATTTCTGGCCATGATTCCTATATATTTCTGCCCTTTGAGCTACTCCTTTTTTTCACTTGTATCTGAGCTGTTTTCCACACAGATGGCACAACCATTTGCAAGACTTTCAAGTCAAGATAATAAGTACATAACTAAACTACCTTAAGACAAAATGGAGCAATAACTGGTAACAGTAAACAACCATGCCCACATTCCTAGCTGTCTTCTAAAATATGTTTGCCAATTAAGACAATTCAATAATATTTTAAGGGACAAATTATTTAGTAAGAAGAAATGATACTGGGCCAGTGAGAGGGCTCAATAAGTCAAAATGCTTTCAGTGAAGCCTGGCTACTTGATTTCAAAACCCTGAACTCATGTATAGATAGGTCATGTATAGACAACTGGCCCCACAGATGTCTCTGGCTGCCACACATGTTATCTATCTATCTATCTATCTATCTATCTATATGTCTCCATCTATCTATCTATATCTCTATATCCTCTCTCACAGAGAGGGAAGGAGAGAGACATCCATACACACACATAAAAGTAAAAAGAAGAAGCATCATATACTCTGATTGCTTCTACTTACAACAGCTGAAAAGTGGAACCAACTCAGACATCTTTTGGTGCATCAAAGGACACAAAGCATGGTAGACATGTGTCGTGCAATACTGTGCAGTACAAAGAGAAGAAAACCCTGATGTGTTTCAAACATGGCTAAACCTCTACATAAAATAAGACATTCGTAATTTGACACAGTGATTACCTATCTAGAGCAATCAATGAAGACAAAAAGAATTGCAATTTCAATGCTGAAGGCAAGAGCAGATGTGTTTAATGAGTAGCTTTTCACTTTGAGAAGATTTTTTTAAATACCTTAGATGCCAAGTGATGATGACTTCAAAACAAAAATTAAACTTAATGCCACAGAACTTAGAGACAGATAAACTGGGGATGGGCATGTAGTTCAGTGACACAGGGTGTACTTAATATGTGTGAGTTCTGACTTTAGTCACTAGTGCCAAAACAGAGGAATAAAAAGAGCATTTCTATTTAGAAAATTTAACATTACACTATTATGATAATAAGAGTAACTGTAGCATATTCTGTGAAACACTAAATATAAGCATATAATATTTATACATTTTTTAAATGTACAATATGATGCTTTGAAATATGTACACATTATGGGATGGCCAAATCACTCTATTACTTCATGTACTCATTTTTTTTTCTAGTGAGAACACTTAAAGTCTACCTACAGGCTGATGTGCACTGTTGACTATGGTCACCCACTGGGTAATAAGTCTCCTGAACTAGCTTTGCCTGTCTTGATGAAATTTTGTCTTTTCATCAAATTAGAATCTAACCCTCACTAATTAACATTCTACTTCTTGTGATTCCAGTTTGATTGTAGGTACTCATTTCAACTTTCTATAATCCCTCTAGAACAGGAGAGAATATGAAACACTGAAAACTTTCATTATGAATATTTTTGTCTAATGTCTGAAATGACACTTTTTACTATTCAAAAATGCATACCAAGTGAAATAAAATTAACGCTAACTTGTCCACACTTTAGCTAAAGCGACTTAGGGGCACAGACATTAAAAATTGGAAAGTTTCATGTAGTTTATGTCTGGTGTATATATTTTTCTGGTGGTGGTTATGGAATGGAAAGGGTCTGGCTGTGGAGCCCAGCCTAGTCTGATCTCACTCTAGAGCCCACACTGGTCTAAAACTCACTCTCTTGCTTCAGCCCCTAAAGTGCTGTACCATGGCTGCTCAGTTTTAATCTTTTCCAAATATTAGTTCTGTGTCCAAAACCCAACACAATTTGCTTTTCTAACTATGGCCTTTAGTCTACCCCAATATTATTTTCACAGTCAATACAGATTTATCCCAATAAAAACAAGTTCTACCCCGGGGACTAGAAAGAAAATCAACTGAGGTAACAGAGGCCAGACGAAAGGCAATTACAAATGACAAAGCACCATGCAAATGTTTTTATTATTGAAGAGTCAATGAAGCAAAGCTGATATTTTGACCTGGTTCCATACAAATGATTACATGGTCAAAACTACAAGTAAAAGGTCCACCGCACCCTGCAGGAAGTGCAGCCAATGAGAGAGAACACAAATTGGACTTGTTTGGTTTTATTTCTTATTTTTACTTTTACTTTTTCTGGAGGGTAGGCCACAAGGCGTTCTGGATGGCCATGGAAGGACTGGGAAGTGAGTGTGATCATGGTGCATGATATGAAATTCCCAGAAAATGAATAAAAATGTTATGTTAAAAAATACAAGTAAGTGTTTGAATTGAAGATTTACCATATGGCTGTTTCTTCCAACCAGGCCTGTTCCATTCCCACTAACTCACTTGGGATGCAAAGGTTACAGTGAGGCCCAGTCAGGAGATTTCAAGTGCAGGGCAGGTACACTTTTTGAATGTGTGTTCCTGGTCCTGGCCGGTTTCCAGGTACAGAGGAATCATGACAGCATGTCTCCAGCTCAATATTCCCACCTCTGCTTTCCAATAATGCAAAGTCTATGTTTGGCATTTGTGTCTGTCTTTCGGAGGTCATAGAGTCTCTGTGACTGAGAAAGGAGCTGTTATTCCCAATACAGGCAGCAGGTGTGAGCTAGGGGCAGCCCAATCACCTGCTTCAGGAAAAGAAAGTGCAAGTTTTCAAGAGCAGGGGGGAATTTCCTGTTCTCCACTAATAGGAACATCAGACAACTTGATCAATGAACCACCAAGAGGAAGGGATTATTTGACCTCTAAAACAAAGTTTCAGTGGTAGAGCCTTGCACCAGAAACTGTCAACAGGTCAGCTGAGGGAGTGGCGTGAATCTGTGGGGAAAATATGAATCCCATTCTCACATCTAACGTCAAATATGGAGAGATTCACGTTTACCTAAGCTTCTACCATGCCTATCCGTAACAACCTCAAACAATTACTGAAACGCGTGGTTGCAACAATGGATGTTATTTTCGTTAACTCGTTATCATATTAACAGAGGTATGATGTCAGTGATTTATTTTACTGTCCCCTTCAACTCGGGAAATCTTGCGATTTTCTTCAGCTAACTCTGTGGTTCTGAGCACTTAGCCACTGAAGTTCACCTTCCGTGCGTGGAGTGAACATGAATCCTTTCATGAATAAGGTCACCAAGGCTGGTAACATTGTATGAAATCCATGTACTTTTAAGTCTCTGTCGGTCAGGACGAAGTAATGCAATCCACATGCGACATCCCCTGTTCTCCGCGTCTGGTTTAGCTGCATCGCTGCACTTTGTGCTCACATCCACGAATAATCAGGCTAGTGTGACATGTGATCCTTTATCTTGATACTCTAATTGAAAAAATCACCTTGTTGCTTTAAAGAGCTATAGTTCTTTTAGAATACCCTGGGTTTTCTCGAACCCACTGTGCTTGTTATTGCTGTTGCTTCTGACCTGGGGTCCAGGCTTCCCGACAGAGAAAGATCCAAGCCGGCCTCCGTCCTGTTTCCAGCAGCAGGTTCTTCCTGGATGTTCTCTGCTAAGTCCCATCTCGGGGTGATTAAGGAACAGAGGACTTGTGGGAAAATGTATCAAACCTTGTTGTAAAACTCCGTTTAATCCTCCTCATAGAATTCCCCGCTGGACTGCAGGTCACCAGTCCTGGGCCCTGTGCTCACAACCTGCATTGACAAAACGCCACCGCCGCTAACATCTCCATTTGTATCTGTCACTCGCTGCATTTTTATTTCTGTAGAGGTTTGAAGCAAGGAAGGAG
>NC_034592.1:90258406-90260906 GCF_900095145.1 Mus pahari | reverse complement strand
TAAACATTAAAAAAAAAGCTAACGGAGACCTTGAAATTAACACTAAGTGTACAAAGCCCATACAGATGCCAAACAAGCAAAGGGAGCATATGTTTAAGTTGCTTACAGTCCTCTAAGTTTGTGTGTTAACATAGCTTGTTTTCAGAGATGATATTATAATTTATAAGAAATCTTCAGCACCTAAAGCAAGTTGATGCTTCAAATAACCAATTATGCATTGGCATAAGAATATTATAGCCAAACACACATGGGCATAGGGATGTTAGAACCAAACACACATGGGCATAGGAATGTTAGAACCAAACACACATGGGCATAGGGATGTTGTCTTAAGCTTTCTTGGCTGTTTAGCTTTCCCATCTGTGAGCAAGTGTTCCATACAAAGATCCTTCCTTGTCTGGAGAACTTCTTTCTGTTGGTAGCTCTAGTTACAGGGGTTCAACACCCTCTTCTCATCTCCTCAGCACCAGGCACACATGTGGTACACATATGTATGTGAAGGCAAACACACAAATACATAAAATAAATAGGCAAAATTAAAAAAGGCACATATAGTATAGAATGGGGAAAATGTGGCCATGTGTTGGGAAAGCTGGACAAACACTATCTTTGACAGCTAATATGCCATGTTGATGCTATGCTCACTACCAGCAAATCAGAGAATTCACAAAGGATGCAAAAACATAAAAATAAAATGAAAATATCTTAAATATATTTGGCATAATTTTTAGTGATGAAAAGTACAGACTGTAAACTATTGAAGTTGCCAAACTATTAGAATGTTTCTCTAATAAGCTGACAATATTTAAAAACATTTATGCTCTATATAATCACCAATGGTTGGATAAACAGACTCTCTCATGTCTTATCGGGAACAGTATGGTTCCTTTCCAGCTAAAACTTATGAGAACACATACAGACAAACTCATACAAAGTTCCAAAAAATGCAGGAATACTCATCACAGAATTGTCTGTAATAACCAAAGACTGGAAAAGACCTAGTGTTTGTTGACATAGAACCACTGGACTGAGTACAGTCCAATGGAGGAGCTAGAGAAAAGACTGAAGGAGCTGAAGGGCTTTGCAACCCCATAGGAAGAACAACAATATCAACCAACCAGACCCCCCAGAGCTCTCAGGGACTAAACCACCAACCAAGGAGTACTCATGGAGGGACCCATGGCTCCAGCCGCATAGGTAGCAGAGGATGGCCTTGTTGAGCATCAATGGGAGGAGAGGCCCTTGGTCCTGTGAAGGCTTGATACCTCAGTGTAGGGGAATGCCAGGGTGGGGAGGCAGGAGTGGGTGGCGGAGGGTAACACCCTCATAGAAGCAACAGAAGCAGGGATGGGATAGGGGGTTTCCAGAAGGGAAACCTGGAAAGGGGATAATATTTGAAATGTAAATAAAGAAAATATCCAATAAAACAAAAGAAAAAATCATGATGTATCTAGATGCTATAAGCAGATATGTGAAGTGTGTGATGTTTCTTCAAAATATGTTAACAGGACACCATATAGTGCATGACCTGCTCCAACTAATGGGCAAGAAAGAAGACAATGAGAAGTGGGGCGTGTGAGGTACAAGGAAGAGAGGAGAAAGGGGGCAATAGTGTTGGAAACTCGTCTGTGGACATGACATGCCAAGAAAGGTGCATAAGGACTAGTGACTACGGTTGCTTCTGGAAGTTGTGGAAAGAAGAGATTTGTTTTTGAAGTATTTGATAGTTTTTGTTATTAAGTATAGTACTATTACTTTTTTACCTAAAAGGATAATATTTGAAAAAAGTAAGAACTGCTTTTCATAAAAAGTAGTTATTTAATTTGAATTAATAACTGCATCCTATGAGAATAGCCAAAGGAGAAGTTTCTTGTGAAAACAAACAAACAAACAAACAAACAGACGTTTTTGTTCCAGAGGCTAGAGAGTTATATTGTTAACTGTGCATTCTGATCTTACAGAGTATCTGAAATTCTACTCCCAGTGCCCACATCAGGCAGCTCATAAGTGCCTATACCTCTAGTTCCTGGGTATCCAGTGCTCTCTTCTTGTGTCCCCGGGCATCTGCACTGAGAGGTATACATTGCCACACAGACACACAAGTATGCACATAATTTTAAAAACTTAAATCTTAAAATTGAATACCATCAGAAGCAGAATTTACCTCAGTTATTCTGCTAGACCTTAGCTAGGGCTCAAGGGCGAGATGGCATGATGGCCATTCTTGGTTTGTCAACATCTACATCTGGAATTAACTAAAACTTAATAGTGGAAGGCACACCAGTGAGACTGTTTTGCCTCATTAGAAATAGGAAGATCCAGTCATCCGGCACCTTTCCTGCCGGAGGAGGGGTGTCCGCCCGGTGTCCGCCCAGGAGAGGTCTCAAGGCCTGAGCTGGCAGGAGAGCCATCTTTGCTTCGGGCGGCCTGCAGAAGTGGCAAGGCTGCTGGGACAGACTCCATTTCTGGCTCCAGACATCCTGCACCTTTCCCGCCAGAG
>NC_034592.1:90247954-90258148 GCF_900095145.1 Mus pahari | reverse complement strand
AGTGCCTGGCAAACACAGAAGTGGATGCTCACAGTCAGCTATTGGATGGAACACAGGGCCCCCAATGGAGGAGCTAGAGAAAGTACCCAAGGTTGCTGAAGGGGGATCCAACCCTGTAGGTGGAACAACAACATGAACTAATCAGTACCCCCTGAGCTCGTGTCTCTAGCTGCATATGTAGCAGAAGATGGCCTAATTGGCCATCATTGGGAAGTGAGGCCCCTTGGTCTTGCAATCTTTATATGACCCAGCACAGGGGAAGGCCAGGGCCAAGAAGTGGGAGTGGGTGGGTAGGGGAGCAGGGGTGGGTGCGGGGGGAGGGTATGGGGAACTTTTGGGATAGCATTTGAAATGTAAATAAAGAAAATACCAAATTTTAAAAAAAGAATCTCTTACTAATTAAAGTTGCTAACAGTTTAAAAAAAAAAAAAAAAAGGAATAGGAAGATCCACTTCTGATCTAGATCATTGGGTGGGAAGACACGTGCCTTTAATCTAGACTCCACCTTCTGCTGGAAGCCTCATGAAAGGATCTGGAAGAAGGAAACTTGCTCTTTGCCTGCTTACTCTCCCCTTGCTAGCTTTAAAGCCTCACTGGCTTCAAAGCCTATGTCTTCGGGATGCCAGCATCTACTGAAGAGCAGCTGAGACATCAGTCCCATGGACTGAGCAACTTCTGAATTCTTGGACTTTCTGTTCATAGCCAGCCATTGCTAGAATAGCTAGACTGCACCCTGTTATTCTAAGAAATCCCCTTTTTATGCATATAGATGGAGATTAATTCTATACATTCTGTTACTCTATAGAACTCTAAAACAGATGGACACCAACATTTTTTGGTTGATTAAAGTTTCAACAATAAGCGAATTTTTCCATACAAATTAAAACAAATATTAGATGTTACCTCTGATGTATAAAATGCATCACTCATGAAAGTATAGTTAAAATACTTGTTTTCACTGAACATTAAACTTTGTCACATAAAAATTTAAAGATGTGTATGTATACATGTATCTTGGTTATTTCTCTATTTTGGTAAAGAGGCACTATAACCAAGAAAACTTATAGGAGAAGCCATGTAACAGGGACTCACAGCTTCAGAGAGTTGCAGCCCATGACCAACCATCATGGCAGGAAGTATGACAACAAGCAATCAAGCATCACACTGGAGCAGTAGTTAAGCGATTATATCTGATGTACAAGTAGTAGAGAGAAGGGAGCCTAGCATGGGCTTTTAAAACCCAAAATCCTACTCCCCGTGACACACCTCCTCCAACAATGCCATACCTCCTAAAACAGTTCTACTAATTAGGGACCAAGTATTCATTCAAACCATCACAGTATCTATGCAAATGTATCTAATGAAAGCAAATGATTTTATAACTTAAGTACTGACATAAGTCATTTTTCCCACCCCTAGATCTCATTTCCTCTCTACCCCCTCATCAATTCTTCTTTAATGATGATTAGAAAACCACACTTGTTTTACTCTTTCCTCATCTATACCTATGCCTTACATCGAGTAAACCTTTTATTCTTTCCTTTGTTCAATGAATAATAAGACCTGACATTTTCTAAGTACTTGGCATACAGTAAAGGAAATGCCCAGCCCATTAAGGACATGGATTTTGAAAAGAAGAAGAATGATCTAAGCCAAGAGCTGGGGCTCACGCCTGAGATCCCAGGTACTCGGGAGTCTGAAGGACCGTGGAATAAAAGAAATTCAGTCTGGGATACTTTGCAAGACCCTGCCAAAGACATCAAACTCTTCCCAAAGTGTACTTCAGGTAGGTTCCACAAAGGACCGTGAGGCATAAAAAGGAATCCTCCACACAGGCTGGAAAAGTACATTCAAGCATCAAGAGGAATGATGTGCCCGAGTCACAGGAGAAGCTGAAGCATTCTAGGCAGCTAGAAACCTTCTGGGGGGACAAGGGGAGAACTAAGGCTGTTTGTTAAAGAAATCTGGCCAAAGCAGAGGAGGTGTGGACTACATTGGAAGCCAACACAAGGAGAGCTGGGCACAGAGGCTTTATAAGGTCTGATAAAGCCATGTTACTCCTCATCTAGGTACCTTAACTATGAATTTAAATATTTTTATTATAACATGTTCTCTTATGACCTCATTCTTTTCTTACCTTACGGATGTTAATATTGTGTAATCAGGTAAATGGTAAGACCCTACATAACAAAATAATCCCTAAGTACACATTGGACATCTGTTGTGTCCTTTGTCGCCTCACCTGTAAAATGAGGATGATATCACCCACTTTCAATTCTGAAAATGAGACAGCTCAAACATTATCAAACACATATTAAGCTAAGCAGCACACCCAGGAGAGGGAACAAGGTTCTGGGAACAAGGTGAGTATGAACTAATTTTTTTCATTCATTCACAAATCCTTAGCAAGACTGTACAAATTACAGAATGCATAGTCTGAAAGGTACCACGTGAATGTTGGGCAGAACATGAACACTTCATCCAAGGGATTATGCTTCTTACTCCAGGAGCAAATACTACAAACAGGTAGATAGTGTTGAGATATTTGTTTATATATGAGAGGGTTTTTTTATATAAAGAATACACTTAGTTTGTGCAATCAGGCTAGTCTAGTTTCATGAGGGGTCACAGGTTCCTGCCCTTTCTCTCGTAGAACATATCTTTCTCTTTTTCTGAGTCAAAGAAGTTAGCTTTCCCCTCAGTTCTGGCCTGTTGTTGAGTACTTGACCACCCTTGGTCTGCATAGCAATCTAGAGCAGAGGATTGGGTAGTAGACATCCCATCAAGGCCCTGAAAAACACATTGAAGTCTATGGACAGACAGGGTATGAAAAGGATGCTATGGATGGGAAGAGGAAGGGAATTGGAAGTAACAAGATTCGCCCTCTTGAATACTAATCAGACTCCTCAGAGCTCCCAGGGACTAAACCACCAACCAAAGGGTACACATAAGTCGGCCCATGGCTTCCACTACATATGCAGCAGAGGACTGCCTTATTTGGCATCAATGGCAGGAGAGGCGCTTGGTCCTGTGGAGGCTTGTTGCCCCAGTCAAGGGGGATGCTAGAGAGATGAGGCAGGAGTGGGTAGGTGGGTGGAGGAGAAACCTCTTAGAGGTAAAGGGGAGGAAGAAGGGGGCAGGGAGTTCTGGGTGTGTGTGGAGGGGGTGGGTCTGAGAAGGGGGAAAACAAAATGTAAATAAATAAAATGATTAATAAAAAGAAAGAAAGAAAAAAAGAAAGAAAGAAAGAAAGAAAGAAAGAAAGAAAGAAAGAAAGAAAGAAAGAAAGAAAGAAAGAAAGAAAGAAAGAAAGAAAGAAAGAAAACTAAATCACTGTGTGGCCAGAAAGCCACACTGAGGGAGCCAATCCAGAGCAAGAATGAGACTGAGACCTGTCCATAGTAGAAAATCTCATTCTGAGTCTGCCAGCTGCAGGACTGCTTTTCTCTTTGATCTGAGCATGCATGTCCTAACACACATAAGCCTTACATAGCCCGGTGGCTAAATCACAGGTTAAACTTCTTCCCTCCCTCTAAGGACAAGTCCAGCAAGCATCTGGAATTTCCCTCCATGCAAATGAAGCATTGCCAGTACCTTAGCTGCAGCCAATAATGTGCACTCACCCCCAAGCCCCCTACCCACTCCCCAATGTTTATATAGCCCTTGTTTTCCCCAGTAAAAGAGAGCTGTTCCATTGAAAACTGTCTCCAGATCCCTCGAACCTACCAGGTCAGGCTAAGCTTCATTCCTTCCAGTCCAGTCAGGGCCAGATGTAAAATGGTCCCTTGATATGGACAGGGCAAGAAGCACAGCTGGGCCAGCAAACCATGTGGCAACTGGCTGTCTCTCTGAAAAGATAGACCAACTTCTGCTTTCATGACCATTCATCACTCATGCCCCCTGAATCATTTAAAGGATCTTTGCAAGAGACATGTGCCTCAGATTCTCTTAGGAAACATGTTCTCTTAAGTGCATCACAGGAAGGAGCAAATGTTTCATAATGTCACAGCATCTAACATGTCATGGATGGGTGATTGACTAAATGCCACCAATGTAACAGGAAATCATGGAAGCCTTTGTGGTTTTACTAGTTTAAAAAGTGTAAAAACAAAACTTTTCTGAAGTTGCTAATCAGAAACTGCCTGCACATCACCTGGCAAGACTGTGTTGCAGAGAGGGGAAAGACAGGAGTTTCAAAACTTCGCAAAGGAAGTGACAACTGTAGAGCTGGGAAAACAGGCCAGCAAACAAAAGAGAAGAAAGACAGGTCCAGCTGTGCAGGTCCAGCTGTGCAATGGCTTCCTTCCCACACAGGGAAGAAGGGAGCTGAAGTCTCACCTATAAAGGTAAGCCAAGCCCTAGTAAAAAGAGACTGGGAGTCTTACACATTTGACAAGTCCACCACTCTCACTAGACTCAAATACAGTTGGCATCTGGTTAAGACAATGAGTGACTTCTGTGTAGATGGCTGAAGAGTGAAGAGATGTTCCTAGACCTGCGGGCTGCATTTCTACACTGTATGGAGAAGGTAACAAGATTATTTTTGCAAAAATATCTCTCAGTGGTCTACATCTCACCAAGTAGGCTGTCCTGGATGTCCAGTAAGTCTGAGGGAGCCACCTGTCTCCACCTCTCCAGTGCTGAGATGCAAGCACATGCTACCACCCTAGTTTGAATATATGAGCCTGTGGGGGACATTTTCATTTAAATCACCATAATATGCTTTTCCTTTCTTTCCTTCTTTCCTTCTTTCCTTCTTTCCTTCTTTCCTTCTTTCTTTCTTTCTTTCTTTCTTTCTTTCTTTCTTTCTTTCTTTCTCTTTCTTTCTTTCTTTCTTTCTTTCTTCTTTTTATAGACATTATTGATTCTACCTCTCCTCTGTTTATTTATTTCTCTTATGAAATGTATCCTTCTCTTTGCACTGTATTCCTTTAACTATGTTTAAAGCTTTGCTAGTAACAACGTGCTTTTCTTTGTACTTTTCTTGCAGTGTTATCATTTCTGCATCAACTTTAACATACGCCCTTGCTATATGTAGTCATCTTGGTTGCTATTTATTTAGTCATGCCCTATACTGCATCATTCTATGATTTCTGGGGGTTTAGGGTTGCTGATAGGATCCTTGACAAGATCTCTTTTTGTCTTAAGGGTTTTCATGTTGTTTCTTTACTTTGTGTTTTGATATCTTGGATGATAATATATCATCAAGACGTTTCTCTGGCCATGTGTTTTAGGGGTTCTAAATACCAAGTGTGTTTTGATACCTAAATCTTTGTATAGATTTGAGGATTTTCCTGCTATGATTTCACTAAATAGATCCTCTGGGCTTTCCTTTTGAACCTTACCTCCTTCATCAACTGTGTACACTCCTAGGTTTTTCTCTTGGGTCTAGTGGCCACACTTGTCTGTCACTTCTTCTTTACTGATATATGAGTGCCCTGTGTGTTCTACCTTTCCTTCCACCCCTGATATCCTTTCTGCACTTGGCCTATCCTAATGGCATTTTTCACCAAGCTTCATTTCCAAGGTTTCTATAAATTTCCCCTTATTTCAATTTCCCTGTAGAATTTCTTTTCCTTTTGGGGATTTGTTCAGAGTTGACTGCCTCCTTTATGTTGCTGGCTTCCTATACTGATCCTCGTTTGCTTCCTTGGGTCACTTTTACCAGTAAACCTTTGAGGTCTTTATTTGGCATTTTCCTTGTTTCCCTATCAATGAACTTTGGAGCTGAGGAGTTATGATCGTTTGGAAAAGTCATTATGCTGCCTTCCTTTTCCTGGTTCTTGTATTTCTGTGTTTTCTGTGGACCTGGCAGTTGTTTTTAGTTGTATTTGGGGATGTTCTTAGTGACTACACTACTTTTGAAGCCTTACTCCCCAGCAGCACTCAGAGATGAGGGCAAAAACTCCAAAACAATCTAAACAGTACAAGATACAGAGTAACAATTAACATCTCTTAAATCTCACAGGTCTAGCTCCATAACTGTGAAGCAGAATGCAGAAAAACTAATGTAGGGTATTCTAAAACATTATTTAAGGTGAACGTAAAAATATAATATAAATAAACAAGGGGACGAGAGAAAGAAAAAATTTTAAGTCTCTGATTCTGACTAATGCTCGAAGCCCTCCAAGTTAAGATACTTTATTAATTGACTAGAAATTACATATAAAAACAAATAATGTAAATAATTTGTAAATTTGATGTATCTATTTAATCACACTTTCCCCCAAAGTAATATAAGGCAATATGCTGAAAAAAAATTAATCTAAGATGAAAACAAAGTTTAAAGAGCTACAAAAAATACATAAAATCACTTGTATTAGCTAACATGCCTCCCATTATGTATGTGTGTGTCATGGCTTATGCCATGACTTTCTCTCCTGACACATCAAGGCTTAAAGATGTGTGAACCAGGATCATAGCTGTCTTATTCATGTGAAGGAAGTCTGAGACACAGTAGGTGCTTAATATGAATTTTTCCAAAAAAAGAATGTACAGACATCTATGTGACCATTTCACCACTAAAAGCCTGAACAATGTGCCTAGCTGAAACAGTTTGTTTCCCAGTCTATGTAACTAGCTAATGAGACATAAATGCAAAACACAGGACATTAGGAAATGCCTTTATGCCTGTGGGGGTTTATCCTGTACATAGTGGTTAGAAACTGTCTCTGAATGGTGAGTGGAGAGCCAGAGAATCTCAGAAACTTCATTCCTAAAACCTGTAAGCTCTTAAAATGCCAGCCTTTGGTTCTCTCCTGATTCCAACCACATAAATTAAACCACAGGTGAGATACATTCTGATACTGTAGCTGAATGTCATACTGGGATACCCTTTGGAACACACCATAAATTAGGTAATTAGAGCTAATATGCAACTATATTTCACCCCATTAATGATTAAACACGGGGGCTGGAGAAGGAGAAACACATTCTTTGAAGCATAAATACAAGAAATTATTGGCCATACACATAACTATAGTAACAGAAAACAGTACTCTCACACCCATATAGAATTTTGATATTGGGAAAAGTTCATCCATATTAAATATTGACTTCTTCAAATTTGAATATGATTTTTCAAAAATGTTACAGCATCATACACTAAGCATTACCCTAAAAAGGTTTAGCAAGGCAACCTTATATTTGTCAAGGACCTGCCATTTAATTTCTTGGGGTTTTCTTTTTCCCCAATCCTTTGGAATACCAATCAGCAAGCCTTTGTGAAAACTCTCGGATTACAACTTTCTTTTTATTTCCAGAAAACCACCCTAAGCAAGGCTTCAACTTCCTAATCCATAATTACTGTAATTGCTTTCTAAGCAGTCCTTCTAATTCCCCACCTTATCCATCCATCTCATCTCCTCGCCGGCCTTTCTGTTTAGCTGCATCATTTTGCTGTCTACGGAGTGCTGACTCTTGAAGACCCTTGATCACATTTAACTCTTCTTTATAAATCTATACTACCAAATGGTGGCATGGGAAGACCTCACGTCCATTTGCTTCCATATTCCCAACCCCATTTTCATATTAAAAATCATGTGAAGCTTTTAGTAATACTGAGTATTTTAAAGATAACTTTGAAGACCAACTTCTAATGGTTATTATCCATCTAATCAGGGTGAGGTTTAGGTATTGTTTCAAAAGAGGACAACCATCATCAATAACCAGTGGTGGTGGAGATAGAACAGTGACTAGGGAACACGTGCGTTTTTACTCAACTGCACATGAACATATATCTGTGAACAATCTCTCCCAATCTAATTTGCCCATCTTTGTGTTTGAAGTCAGGTTCTTCCCACTCCTTGCACCATGCTTTGAAGGTAGCCATCAGTACTGCCCTCCACCTGTCTTCCACTCTCCTTAACCTCCTTGGTTGCACCACTGTTGTAATCCAAATTATCTCCTCGCTGTACTGTCAAACTATTCAACCATAAACAAGTTCAGTGGCCTGGGATTCCCTTACTTTAACTATGACAGTCTATTAACTTTGACTCATTTGCACTGACCAATTTGGAACTTAACTTTGATGTCTTCTATTGCCTATTTGATATTTATGTATTCTCTGTGGCCAACTAAATCATGAGCTGTTTAAATGGGACATAATGTTATACTTCTTTGTGTATTTTTACCAATGGTCTTGTCATTCCCTAGAATGTTGTAAGACTCCAAGCTTAAACCTATATGACACAAATGACAGACATGTAAAAGATGACTGGACTCAGCTTTTAAAATGAAAACAAATGAAGGAAAATCGAGGAAGCAATTGCTACAAATTAGAGACAGACTGGGTTACTATCCCAGCTCCTTTGCTTTCTAGCCATGTATTAATATAACTTAAGTGATCAGGTTCATTCTTCTTGTTTGTAATTAGGTAATTAGAGCTAATATGCAACTATATTATAACTATATCCCTTAGGTTCAGTCTTCTTGTTTGGAATTAGTAATAGTAACCATTCATATATTGTTGTAAGGATTAAATATGTGTGTGTGTCTAATTTAATGTTGTATTATAAGAATTAAGTAATTATGAAGAATTTATTTGCTCTCTGTCATTGACTGGACAAAGTCAATGAAATAATTAAGACTGAAGAATAGAAGAAACAAAGGAAGATTTCTATGCCTATGGGAAGAAAGGGAATGAAGATACTACAAATTTTTTAAAGGAAGACTAGAGTATGGTGGATCAAACAAAAGGACCACCTACACACCGCAAGGCCCATACCTCACAGCATGTCCGGAAAGATGACAAACACCCAAATCAGAGTCGATGGCTCACAGTACTTCTTTGTTACAATTCATACTGAAATAAAAAGGGACCTGGGTTACTCATCTACTTACTCATTCAACATATACTGTTGTTCACAAAGTACTATACTAGATGTCAGTAGATCTAGAAATTCTATCCTGTGGAGTTAGTGGCATGGTTAAGAGGACAACACATGTGTACAAACAGAAAAGATGTGGATGCCAATCACTGCCAAACTCTAAAGATGCAAAAACCATGAAAGATTCCACTAAAAAGCTTACAACATGTGCCTTGGAGAGAGAGGCTTAGGTTAGAACACACTTGTCTTTCCTGTAGTAGATGTAGTAGTAGATGCAAGCAGAAAATTTGCCTTAAGGAAGGAAAACACAGGATGCCTGAGATTCTAGTACACTAGGACTAAAGCAGGTAGCAAGCAATGTGTTGGAAGTCAATGGGAAGCTATGTTATGAGGTATCTTGATGCCAGTTTGTAAGGAAAAATCAGACTATTCAAACTTGAGAGATATGCTTCAGAAAGTAGGAAGCACTGAGTTTGTCTAAAGAAGAGGGCAAGTGATACCCATCCTGGAAGCTACCTCAGCAGCCCAGATGGAAGGTATCCAAGGCTAGACTGAGCAGTGCACAACTGCCATTGCCAGCAGTGTATGCTGGCGTCTTCCTAGAATTCATGCTTTCTTCACTTGGGTCTAACTAGTCAGGAAAAGAACATGTTTTTTCTGGGGGTCATTTGTAAATCCTTCATCTCATTTCTTGATTCTGAAATCCTGAGAGCTAGAACTGTTGGTATTTTTGTCTCTTAAGGAGCTTGTGTTAAGGCTGAGGTTTCCAGGGAAAGAGGGAAATGAAGACTAGATGACAGTGAACAAAGGCAGCATTGCTTCAAGGTTTGATGAGAACATTCTGAACATTCTGTTCCCTCACTGGCTGTGAAAAACGTACACTATGTTTCTTAAAAGGTGATATTCTTCAAAACACTCTAAATTCTGTTCACCTGTAGACAGAGAGAATAATGAATTTAAAGTTTATACTATGTGCTATGACATTATTTCCACCCACCCCACTCACTCACTATGAAGTCCAATACTGTCACTACTTAGAATCAATTTTGTAGCCTATTAAACATTTAGCTTTATTTGGATAGACGACGCTATTAGGATAAAAAGCCTCAGTATCTAAGCAAAGATCAAGGTATAGAGGGAAACAACAGTATCCTGATAAGACAATTCTACACTTTCATCTTCATGGCACCAAACAATAGGTAAATAAAACTTGGGATATGTAACTGGAATAAAAGTTGATAGATTTTTCCTTTAAAAGTTCAGGTAAGAATCCAAGAACACATCAAAATGATCATTCATCATGACCAAGTAGGCTTCATCCCAGGGATGCAGGGATGGTTTAATATAAGGAAATCCATCAATGTAA
>NC_034592.1:90243824-90247943 GCF_900095145.1 Mus pahari | reverse complement strand
TTGAAATGTAAATAAAGAAAATAATAATTAAAAAATTAAAAAAACTTTAAAAACAGTTCTAGGTGTTAAAATGAATAGAAATAAAATATTAAATTTTGATTAAAAAAGTAAAAATTAAAAAAAATAGTTCCTGTGCGTGACTCTGGGGAAGGCAGATGATAATTTTAAAGTCTTTGTAATGACTTAACAGTCCTTCTCTGGTTCACATCATTTGAGTAACTTAATGATCATTATATAAGGAAACAAACTAAATTCCATAAGACTTTGCTAAGGTTGGTGATATTACCAAAGTCATTTTACAAAGAGAACACTCGACTTTAAGTGTGGATCTGGGAAAGGAAAGAGAAGGAGGAGAAGGGAAGAGGGGGAAAGTAAAGGAAGAGAGATGATCAGTATTGCACAGGGGTAACGAATGTGCTCTAGAGTTGCCTAATCTGTGAATAACTAACTCAGTCCTATACCTAAAATAAAATTGTAAAAACCAAAAAAAAAAAAAATAAGTTCAGGTAAAAAATGTTCAGGTTTCAATTTTTCTGCCATAGAGCTTTTGTTCCACTCAATTCTGTAGAGGACGAAAGGAGCTACAGACAATACAATACAGGGAGCAACCAAGTAGGCATGGCTGTGGTTCTTTGAAGCTTTCTCTCTATAAACAAGTTGTAGACAAGATTCAGCACATTCCATAGCTTTCCAATCCTGACATTATAACAATCTGCCACTCCATCACGGACTGATTGAACACATCATATGTATTCACTCTAGAGCCTAAATAGATAGAGCACACAACTATCCCCACCAGTCACAATGAAAACACTAAGCAAATATATTTCAACTTACAACTTTCTGGCCAGGACTACTCACATGGTCTACTCAATCGTGATGGACTTCCTTATATAACCATACAATCCTAGAATCTGGCCAAAGCCATCAGTGACTACCAGAATTACTTTAAATAAAAGATTGTCTTAAGGAAACTTTTCTTCCACTCAAATATATTTCCTGTGTGCAGCATTGTCAAATTGAAGCTTAGAGAATTAAGCTTATAGGCATTTCAATTGATCTAATTAATCACTTTCGATAGATATTGTTGAAAGGCCCATGATCTCTCAAAAGGCTTACTCTTCTGTGAGAAATTCATTTGTCATATTTCAGTTTATATAACATTTAATGAAGAGAAATTTATAGAATAGAAAATAAGTGAATGAAAAAAGCCTGACGGTCAGACTGACAGATTTCCATCATAAAAAGGATATAAAATAACTTCGATATGCAAATGTACTTTAATTGTTGATTTGTATTATATTTCTTAGTAAAATTTTAAATTATTTATTTTCTATTATCTAAACTTCAGATTCAAGATGATACCTGCTATCAACCAGACTTGTCTTACCTATTGTCTTTTGAAAAATAATTATTAGCTTCTGTCTAAAAATCTAGGATTACTTAAATTATATAAAGTTATGTTCAATTTTGAAAGAACTACAGGTTTCTTATAAGTGTCATTTACTCTTAAATTATGAGATTGTGTGGACAATAGATTCCATCATCAGACTGTCTACCATCCTGACTTTCTATAAAAAGCATAAAATGGAGTTATAATAAAGGCCTTTCTCAGTCATACATGCTAATAACAATAACATTCCCAAAATGATGAACTTGTAAAAGCATGGATCTGTAGGGAAAAAAGGAGACCCTGAATAGAATTATCACTCCTCTCAGCCCTCAAGGAGAAGAGCTCATGACCAGTGGCCATGTGGGTAAAGAGTACACTCTGTTTATGTGGAAAAATCACACTGACATTAGAGTATTATTTTATGTTGGTAAGTCTTTTGTTTTTTTTAAATAAACTACAGAGTGTGAATTTGCATTACAAAGAGAGATGCAAAAGTAATAAGGTAAGGAAGAATTTAGAGGGAGTAAAAAAAAAAACTCAAAAGCAGTCTATGGCATTATTTCACCCTGGACTCACTAATGGAGTATAGTACAATTAGGACCATTATTTATGCTACATTTTATCAAACAGAAGTTTCTCATTTTCATATGATTGTGTAAAACAAGATTCTTTTCATACCCATAAAGGAATTTCAAGCTGTCTGACAGTTATTACTGTTATACCCTTCATTTCATTAAATTTAATATTATTCTATCTTTGATTTGCATACCTCAAATGGTTTTCAATTTGCCCTCAGGCACCCTTTTAGACTGGACAATGTGTCATAGAAATAGATACACAGAAAATAAATAATTTAATTTAGCTGAACTGGCTTACCTAGATTCTTGGAATATCTTTAGTTTGCAATAAGTATCACTGAGTTTACCTAAACTATGAAACTGCAATAGTAAATTCCATAAAATATCTCATTCTCTTTTTTTCTATATCTCATTCTCTTAATACACACACACACACACACACACACACACACACACACACACGCTTTTCGAGCTAAAGACAGTACTTGAAAAGAAGCAACAGGACCTAGGGCACAGAGTAGGCAGACACACCCACGGTCCCTAGAGGACTGCCCATAAGATCTTAGGATCACTGGAGAGTGGAACACAACATCTGCTCCAATCCAATTGCCCACGGGACCTGAGACAGCACTAGGGCAGCAGAGATCCAGCCTGACCAGGGGCACAAGCCCCTTCCGGTCTGCACCAGCACCGGGTCACCTAGGGCGCGGATTCAACGGACACCCCCACGGTCCCTAGCAGACTGTCCAAGCGATCTTAGGATCACTGGTGAGTGGAACACAACATCTGCTCCAATCCAATAGTGACAGGCCTGTTACAGCAGGAACAAGGACACCAAAGCCTTTCCTGACCAGAGGCTCAGGTTCCTTTTAATCAGTTCAGGTTTACCTTGGTTTCAAACAGACCAGACAACTCCACGGTCCTCAAAGGAGACACCGCTTCCACGCACTGTAACATGCCCAGGATCTTAGGACAAGAGGATCCCAGGTTAACAGGAGCTGGGTCACACTAGTATTTGAGTGTCTCAGAGGAGCTTNACTGCCAAGAACTCAGACACACCCAGAATCTCAGGTTCACAGGAGCCAACAATCAAAGAGTCACAGAGAAATCTGGACTCTGAGAAGTCCTGAATCAANTGGGATTATAGGAAGGACAGGCTGCAATCAGATATATTAAGAGCATCAAGGACTAGAGATAATCAGATGGCAGGAAGAAGGCATAAGAACAGAAGCAACAGAAACCAAGGTTACTTGGCATCATCAGAACCAAACTCTCCCACCATACCAAGTCCTGGATATATCATCACACCAGAAAAGCAGGACATGGATCTAAAGTCACTTCTCATGATGATGATGGAGGACTTTAAGAAGGAAATACTGGAAATCACAGGTAAACAGATAGAAGACTTTAAAGTGGAAATACAAAAATCCCTTAAAGAGTTACAGGAAAATGCTACCAAACGCTACCAAAAGGAGATGGAATTGAACAAAACCATCCAGGAATTAAAAATGGAAGTAGAAACAATAAAGAAAACCCAAAGTGAGACAACTCTAGAGATAGAAACCCTAGGAAAGAAATCAGGAATGATAGATGCAAGCATCAGTAACAGAATACAAGAGATGGAAGAGAGAATCTCAGGCACAGAAGATTCCATAGGGAACATGGGCACAACAATCAAAGAAAATGCAAAATGAAAAAAGATCCTAACTCAAAACATCCAGGAAATCCAGGACATAATGAGAAGACCAAACCTACAGATAATAGGAGTAGATGAGAATGAAGATTATCAACTTAAAGGGCCAGTAAATATCTTCAACAAAAATATAGAAGAAAACTTCCCAAACCTAAAGAAAGAGATGCCCATGAACATAAAAGAAGCCTACAGAACCCCAAATAGACTGGACCAGAAAAGAAATTCCTTCTGACACATAATAATCAGAACAACAAATGCTCTAAGTAAAGACAGAATATTAAAAGCAGTAGGGAAAAAGATCAAGTAACATACAAAGGCAGGCCTATTAAAATTACCCCAGACTTCTCATCAGAGAATATGAAAGCCAGAAGATCCTGGACAGATGTGATACAGACCCTAAGAGAACACAAATGCCAGCCAAGGCTACTATACCCAGCTAAACTCTCAATTACCAT
>NC_034592.1:90208488-90243813 GCF_900095145.1 Mus pahari | reverse complement strand
GCACTCCTCCATTTTTGGTGGGACTGAAAGCTTGTAAAACCACTCTGGAAATCAGTCTGGTGGTTCCTCAGAAAATTGGACATAGTACTACCAGAGGATCCAGCAATACTTCTCCTGGGCATATATCCAGAAGATGGTAATATGGACACATGCTCCACTATGTTCATAGCAGCCTTATTTATAATAGCCAGAAGCTGGAAAGAACCTTGATGTCCCTCAACAGAGGAATGGATACAGAAAATGTGGCACATTTACACAATGGAGTACTACTCAGCTATTAAAAACAATGAATTTATGAAATTCTTCAGCAAATGGATGGATCTGGAGGGTATCATCCTGAGTGAGGTAACCCAATCACAATAGAACTCACATAATATGCACTCACTGATAAGTGGATATTAGCCCTGAAACCTAGAATACCCAAGATACAATTTGTAAAACACATGAAACTCCACACGATGGTCTTCTTGTGTTTTACAATATGTATCTTGAGTATTCTAAGTTTCTGGGCTAATATCCACTTGGAGTAACAACAATATGAACTAACCAGTACCCCCTGAGCTCATGTCTCTAGCTGCATATGTAGCAGAAGATGGCCTAATCAGCCATCATTGGGAAGAGAGGCCCCTTGATCTTGCAAACTTTATATGACCCAGCACAGGGGAAGGCCAGGGCCAAGAAGTAGGAGTGGATGGGTAGGGGAGCAGGGGTGGGGGAAGGGTATGGGGAACTTTCGGGATAGCATTTGAAATGTAAATAAAGAAAATAATAAAAATAAAATAAAATAACACATGAAACTCAAGAAGAAGGAAGACTAAAATGTGGACACTTCGCACCTTCTTAGAATTGGGAACAAAACTCCCATGGAAGGGGTTACAGAGACAAATTTGGAGCTAAGAGGAAAGGATGGACCGTCCAAAAACTGCCCCACCCATGGATCCATCTCGTAATCAGCCACCAAACGCAGACACTATTGCATACACCAGCAATCTTTATAGAAATGCCTGCCATGGTGGTGGTGCAAGCTTGTAATTGACCACTAAGGAGGTAGGCATAGAAGGACCCCTGGTTTGTCAGCTTGATAGTCTAACCTAATGGCTAAGATCTAGGACAATGAAGAGACTGTCTCAAAGGAGATATACAGCTGTTTCTAAGCATGATACCCAAAGTTGTCCTATGGCCTCCATGTGCTCATGCACCCCCCCACACACACACACGTATCTGAACACACATGGACACACACGTACTCATGCACATAAATAAAAACAAAGTTATCCTGTGTCCTCTGTGCACATGCATACACACACACATGGACATGGACATACACACACACACATCAAATACATACCAACCCAAGTTATCATAGATAGGATATAATTAAAATTTTAAAGTGCATTAGTTAGTGGTCCATTTAGCATGCCTTTAAATATGTGGCTCTCTTTAAAATCTTCATGGATACTTTTAATGGATTTGAAAACTTTTACTCTTTGATATGTGCCTTGTGTTCTGTGCCATGCTGGTTTAGAGAGCTCTGAGTCTATATTGCATCCTCACTTCTATCTTCTAACTGTGAGTTCCTATAGCCATCAGCCTCTGAATCATGGAGATGGAAAGATCTCACATCATTACAGCCAGTCTCGAGGTAATTTTTATATTTGAGCATTCCCAAAACACTCAAAAACCTTAGGAACACTCAAACACACTCACTGCATTTAAGAGAGAAGGATGAAAATAAAATATAAAAAATTTCTGGAGAAAAATTTAATAGCAAATATTACAAACTTTTAAACTTGATTTAATATGTAGCTGGTTTGTGTTAATTCGATTTTATTCAGATTTGTGCTTTTTTGGCCATTTTATAGAGACAGAACCCCACATAGCAGTTAGTGTTGAGCTCATTGAAAAATTCATTCATTATCTCAAGAAACACAATTAGAAGCTAGGTATGGAAGTACATGCCTTTAATCCCTCACAAGTGACTTAAAGGTTATCCTGGGCAACATAGACAGACAGGCAGACAGACAGATAAGTAAAAAAGAAAGAGAACATGAGAGACGGAGGAAGATCATCAGCTGTCAATTCAAAGCAAGCATATTGTTTAAGGTACTGGAATACAATGGCATTTATTGTGGATATTTTTTCTTTTCCTTGATTTTATTTGCCTTAGAATTATCCAATACCAAATCTGTTCAAATTAAGTAGAATCCCCCAAATAAATGAATTCTTGATGGGGATGGTGCTTCATCTCCTCCTTAGAAGTCCAGAGGAAGAGCTTCCCCAGAGCTGTTTAGAAATGCCTGCGTGAGAGGCAGTCTGCACTGTGCTTGGATGTGGGCAGTGACTCTGTTGTCCTCCTGGTTTCTGCCCATTTCCCAATTTTGTACTTTCATTTTCTGTTGATTCTCTATCATTTCAATAACTGTTTTTATTAAAATAACCAGCTGGATTCTGAAAATTATAACCTACCCCTATGAAATATGCTTACTATGGTCTCTATGAAGCAAAGAAGCAACAGTGTTGAATTACAACTAAATGTCCCAAAGAAATCTGTAGGAAAATATTGAATGTTAAAAAAAAAAAATCTGCATAACTTATCACTAAGACTTAGCTCCCAGACCCTTCCTCTGCAACCTGTCAGAGGGTCTGGACTCACTGCAAAGCAGTCATTGTGCAGTAAATAAAATAAATAATACGTCAAAAACCTAGCTTTCTGCCTTGTTTTAAGAAATGCTTGTCAATCACAAAGTTATATTCAGAGCTGAGACCTGTGTACTGTCAAAAGGAAAGGACCTTGGCTAGATTTATGAACTAAAAATTATATCTACTACCCAAAAGACTAGCTGTTTCCAAAATAGGCCACCTGGAGGAAAGCTTGGGGTTTTAGCTGGTGAACTGAGGCTCTGATCTCTGGCACTGAGGCTAAGACTTGAGGGAACAAATCTATTATCCATAGTCACTTAGATAAGGGTTTGGAAGACAGAAAGGCAGAAGTCAACTACAGACAAGTCAAATGCGTGCTAAAATGTCATCCGTTTTCTGAACTGAATGATCTGATCATGTCAAATACATCCCCACTGGTTTCCCTGCTTCCAGATCCTGAATCCCTTTTTCACAGAGAGTTCAGAAATGCAAATTAACACATATAAATCCTTTATTTACAGCTCTCCAAAGGTGGTTTGCTACATTTGTAATGAGATCTTAAGTCCTCAACATGGTCCAGTCTACCAGCTACAAGTTTATAAGTTTCTCCATCCATTTCAAAAAGCTTATCAATAAAATTTGGCCACTCTTTGCCTTATCAACTAACTCTCCTAGTTGTTTGTATGCAATAATAATGAATAATTGTATTCTCCCAAAGGCATACACAAGAACATCTGCTATGATTCATAATGTTCTAACTAGAAAGAGTCCTGTTAGGAGCACAATGCATAAGTGAATGGGTAGAATATGACACAGCAAGCTATACAGCAATAAAAAATAGTAAATAAAGATGGATTTGGAGAAGGAGGTAAATATGATCAAATCATATTGTATGAAAATCTCAAAAAGTTAATACACTGATATTTAAAAATAATAAACTAAAACATACAACAAAAATAACACTCACAGACTTTCTGTTCTGCAAAAGGAACACGCAAGATCTATACTAAGGCCTCATTTCATGACACAATGTGCCCTCTTCTTCTTAGAGCAAAGACTAGCAAGGATGTAAAGGGAGAACATTGCATCCTCCATCCTTAAGCTTCTCACACCAAATATAGGAAAGTTGTCCCCACGGCAGCTATATGGCACGAGGATCATGCCACCAGATGAGCTTGAGACTAGTGCAGTGGAACATGCTCAAACCTCAGGAATCTCAGAGATTTGAGACCACAGGAGGAGGGTCTGCTCCCTCCCTTGCCTCCATGCCTGCACTGGAATGTGTAACCACAACCCTCAACTAAAGTGACTACAGGCAGTGAATCACACAGCACAGTGTCTGGACCGGCTCTTTATGCTAATGAGGCATCACAATAGGCTTAGCCTTCAGTCAATGACCTTCTCTTCCTGGGTACTCTCATACCCTTCCCCAAATTTATAAATCCCTGGCTCACCTATAATTAAGTGTGTGCATTCTAATCCATCCGCAATGAGACGTTATGAATGAGCAAAGACTGTGCCAGAGAGTTGCATCATTAGAGATCACTATGGGGAAGGCCTACACCAAAAAGAGCTGCAACACTAAGACTCCCAAAGAAGAAGGCTTCTCTTTCCCTCCCCGCTGGCACTCACTCCCAATCAGTGCATCTAGACCTTGCTCTCCCCTCCCAGGTTTGGGTACAGCAGTGCCCTAATCCCCAGAAAAGGAAACAGGGACTATGGACCCCAGTCTTAGACTTCCCCTTGTCCTCCCTGAGACAGTGCATTCCAGGTGCCCGGACACTGCCAGAGGAGAGACAAAACACAACATTCAGGGGTTAGGATAGAAATTTCATTTAGAGATATGATTGATTGCATCATTATTTCTTGATAATTAAGTTAATATCCAGTCCCTTCTCTCCCACAAAGTTAGGGGAAACAAGTCTGAATGTCCTGAGCTCCCGTCATGTCTTGGCCTTGCTGGTGACCAACCCCATCCAGGAAGCCTAGATACAAGGCATCTCCATAACATGTACAAGACACCTTCGGTCCAGAAATATTAAATGTCTTAGAAACCCTCACGGTAAGAACTTAGCACTAAGGCCAAACACATAAATTCCTGTCACTTCTATATTTGGGGATATTACAAGGTTTAGAAACTGTGTTTCAAGACCTGTGAGCAGAAGTCAAATATATTCTTATTACAGCTCAGGGTACATAAGACAAACCTGCTTTCTCTAAGGTCTGTCTTAAGTAATTCAAAAGTATTTTCCAAAGTCAATGAAGTGGAAAGAGTATAAAGTTCAGTGCTGGTCACAGCACTTACTGCTGAAGTGACCTACAAATATTATATTGAGCTGAATCCCTCATGTCTATTGAATGATAGGAGGAGGACTAGCTGACATGGTGTATGTAAAATTAGACCACAAAGTATACAGTTGTGATCTATTCTGTCAACATTATAAAAATGAAAACTTCCAAGGTCTTCCTCCATACTTGAGAAAGCTGTTCAATAATATGCTCAGATTCCTTAAGCACACAGATAAGGGTTGCCATGGAGCTAAGCAATGCTCACAATACATTGTCACTTAAATGCAATATTATCCAAGGCAGATCCAAAACCTGACAACTTTAATTGGAAGGTATGATCTTTGAATTTGTCTTGAAGGCAACTTTTGGCTAGGAAATATAACTTAGTAACATGAGACATGTCCGAATTTAGGTATAGGCAAGGACTTTCTAAATAGGATTCTAGTAACTAAGGAAATAATGCTACAGTCAACATTTGGGATTAGAATGTCCTTGCATGGCAAAGGAAATTATTAGTTGGATGAAGAATCAGCTTATAGAATGGGAAAAAAATTCTCTGTTAGTATACAACTGATCGGAAAGATGGTTAATACCTAGAGCACACACACACACACACACACACACACACACACAAAAACTAACAATGACAAAATCAAACAATCCAATCAAAAAATAAACTAACAGAATAAACATTTTTCAAAAGAAAAATGTAAGTTAAAATTATAAATTTCATCTCACACCAGTAAGAATGTCCGTCATTGAGAAATTAAATAACAACAAATGTTAAAGATGTGGTGGGAGTTTTCAACAAATCCAGCCTCTACTGAAATAGGTATGGATGCCCCACCCCCACCAGAAAAGACAATCTAAAATTAAATCTACTAAACATTCTAGCTGTACCATGCCTGAGCTCAACAGTGCTCTCAGTCAGCACACGGGTGTTTGCTGCAGCACATCACAACAGCTAGGTTCTGGAACCAACGCGGCTGTCCACTAACAGAGAATGGATACAGGAATTGTAAATGGATTTGTTTTCAGCTATACAGAGGCTCATTACTTGTGTGATAGTGGATGCAACTGGAGCTAGTAAGACATGTGTCCTATTTCTTCTCATTTATGGTTCCTCGAGTTTTATAGAGACATGAAACTCATGTGTGCATATATGACATGACATTGGAAGCAAAACTGTCTTGGGAAACAATGGTGACTAACATGGGCAAGGAAGGGGGAAGAAGAGAAGGGAAATGTAAAATGTATAAGTGTGCTTAAACAATATATAAGTGTTGTGTTTGTACAATATATAAGTGTGCTTGTACAATATATAAGTGTGCTTATATGTAAGTGTGCTTGTACAATATAGATGTGTGTGAAAGTGTTTCTGTGTTAAGTTCTGTCACATACAATGAAAGAGTAAGCAAATAAAACCTTAAGTATCCTAGGAATTGCTGGAAGGACAGTTGCCAGAATATAGAGTTTGCAACTTCATAGATGGAATTGATTGAGATAACAGACATGAAAGATCCAACATCAGGCACCCCGTGCTATATACATTATCTCAACTATTAAATTCATTTGAACTGAATTCCAAAGGTGTCCTCTTTAACATTTTAATAATATTAAGAAAATGTCATCTTAAGGCTACAACAACATGCAGTACTATTTGGTTGCATGCAGAGAAAAGGCTACACCTTTGCCTCCAGCAAGCCTCCCACTTCCCAGCCTTGTGCTCCTGTCTCTGCCATACCACTCCTGTTCCCTCTCTATATTCTCTGCTCTGTCCTTCAAACACTTACACATGGCTTTTGCCTTTTTCAAACATAGTTATCACTAGCTGAGCATAATGACCCTTTTCTACCGAGCATGAACTAACTGGTACTATTATACAGTGGAGACAACTTTGGTATCTGAATCTGTTCAACTGTTACAGCTCACACCTTAAAGGGTCATTCCTCATAGCCAGAGATGGATAGCCAGAGATGGATTTTGACCATTCAGTTCATTATACTAGAAGATACCCCAATGCTAACAGCTGCATGAAGGAATTACTATTATGAACTACACCCCCCAAAAAAGTGAAAAAACTCAAGTAGCATTACTGGGAGAAATAATTAAATTAGTTTATTAACAATGTGTACAGAAAACAACTGGTTGGTTTATGACGATGATGATGTTTTAGTTTAGTGACAGCATAAGAAGAAATATAATATCTGATTTCAAAGAAGTTCTTTCACTAAAGTGGCACCATCCAAGTTTAAGTACTTTTCCTTCATCAGTGATTCACATTTATTGAGCCTCTGCTAGAGCACTCTGGGAGCACATCGGAAAAGCTTTCACTCTCGAGGTCTAATGCGGCTAGTAAAGCCTCCTGAGTACTAACAGACACAGACATCCGTAGGGCCGGTCATTTTGCATTACATCCACCCACAAAAGATGAAACTCTTTTCTCCAAAGCAAGATGGATCCTACTTTACCTAAGTGCATCAACCATTGACCATTTAAGGACACTGGGAGGTGAGCAACAAAACTTAAGGATTGTGGCTAGAAATTATGAGATCAAAAGTTTATGAAATTTTCCATCAGACTTAGAAGTCTGTCTTTCCAGCATGCCGGAACTTCACAGACATATAAGGTAGGGCACTGAGACTGTCACATGGTAGATACTAATTGTTCCGATTAAAGTCTAACAAGCTTGCTTCCCTGCTGCTTGGAGAATGCGTCTGACTTTTGATCCTGACATCTGTGTCTTACAAGAATTTCACTCTGCTCTGACATTCCTTCTGATGCTGATCCAGAAATTAATGGATTGTGAAAAAGCTGGCAGGATATCATTTAAAAAATAGAATTCCTAGTGTACACGCAATGAAAAGGTATCAGAATTCACATACTTTGCTTCTGATACCAACATAATTCTCATGTTGGAATATTTATTTGTTTTAGTGCTATTCCAGAACAGGATCGAAATAGCACTTAGCTAAAATGTCCTCAAGACAGAATAAAGAGTTATTTTAATATTCTCCCATTATATGAGGGCAATGAATTTTTCTTTAAAATGTCAAACAAATTCCATGTAAGGTAATTTGGTCTGAGTAACCACTTCTAATGCATACAATTGGTCACCATTTATACAGAACTTGATTCTAATATAATGAAAATTTTTGCTTAGAAAATCAGAGGGTTTTTTAAAATGACTTGAAACTTGCCCTGGCAATATACATGGTATTTCCTCTAATGATTTATTCTATGTTTTGAGACAGCAACCCAGTGAACTCTTGATCAAATAAGAACTCTAATTTTAAAAAGTATCTGTAATTTTCATTAAAAAAGTTTAAATTAAAACTGTTTGAAGATGTGTTTTTAAATTGAGGAATTCTCTTCAGGATTGAAATTTTACACATCAGAAGATACTGTCGTGCATTTCATGGTTCTGGATAATTACTAGATGCCAGCAGATAACTTAAACATAGCTTAGATTCATTGACATTAATGTGTGACAAGCATTACAGAACATATTCAGTAATTTTAAAAAAAGAAAAAGTGAAAGGATTTTTGAAAAGCCAGAGAAAGCCACTGTGGTAGCAACAATGCGATCCTGTGCAGCAAGGGAAAGGGGACTCGGTGTGTCCTAGTGATGCAGATATTCAACAAGTCTAAAGGGAATGTGTGTCCATTTCATTGTTAAATCATAATTAATTCAAAATGTAGTAAGGTTAGAAATTGAATTCATTTACTCAAGTGAATACTTAATTTTCACATTAAAAAGAGCACCACTGTTTTAAGTCATAAATATCCAATGACTATGTTTAAGTAGATTGCCCTAGTGACTTTTATTTTCATATGCTATATCAAGAAATGTGGCAATAAGATCACTCAAATAAATAAATGTGGCTCATAATAGCCCATGTGTGTTGGTAGTTATTTTCTTTCACAACTTTATTTAAATTTTTACATATCACCTTTTGATATGTCAAGCTCCCGAGTACTCTCCAAATACAAGATCACTAGCAAAGGGAACACAGGCTTCCTCTTTGAAGAATAAAAGCCTTTCAGGTCCAAAATCCCCTCCAATGAACCCTTTCTGAATAATCCTAGTGGAGAACCCACAACATTTTACAGTGGCTGTAATAGTAAGTCTGCCCCACCCCAACCTGTATTTCTTAGGAGCATAGACCATACTTCAGTGGTTGTTTCTTGTATCTTTTATTGTGTGCTATACTAGATGTAACCTTAATGCATTCAGGACACAAAATACTGAATGTATTACTATTGTTAAATAAACATTAATGTGGTATTGTGTTAAAATCAACTATCCACATTAATGATAAATATGTATTGACTAGGATAGGAGACAGAAGTGGGACAGGCAGTTTAGGACTAGAAGCTCAATCTGTGTCCTTAGCCACAAGACACAATGTTCTTGGTACTGTCCCAGCTTGAGGCCAGAAATGCCAAAAGTGTTTGTGATCTCTGCTCTCTGGTCTGGATCCTAAAGGATTTTAAGATTACCTCTTCAATGAACATAGTAGAGGACATGTCCTTATGTTATGGTCGAATATCTTTGGGTTATGTTTGTAGCAGCCTTATTTGTAATAGCCAGAAACTGGAAGCAGCCCAGATGTCCCTCAACCAAAGAATGGATATAGAAAATGTGGTTCATTTATACAATGGAATACTGTTTAGCTATTAAAAATGAGAACATCATGAATTTTTCAGGCAAATGGATGGAACTAGAAAATAGCATCTTGAGTGAGGTAACCCCGACTCAAAAGTACATGCATTATATGTACTCACTGATAAGTGGATATTAGCAAAAAGAGTTCAGAATACCCATGATACAACTCACAGACCATAGGAAGCTTAACAAGAAGGGAGACCCTAGTAAGGATGCTTCAATCCCACTTAGAACAAAATAAACATGGGAGGCAGAAGGATAGAGAGAACTGGATGGAAGAGGAGGGAAGAGGGAAAGGGGGCAGGATAAGGTATGGGGGAGACAAGAGAGAAGTCCTGAGGGCCAGGAAAAATGAATGGAAATGTACACCTGAAGGGGGCCAGGGAGACTTATGGGAACTTCTAGAAAGTGCCAGAGACATGAGATCTGAGGGGCTTCCAGGACTCAGTGGGGGTGACCTTAGCCCAAATATTCAACAGTAGGGATATAGAATCTGAAGAGATCACCTTCAACAGATAGCTAGGGACCCCAGTAAAGGGATGGGGTCACCAACCCACCTTCAAAATGTTTGACCCAGAATTGTTCCTGTCTAAAAGAAATACAGGGACAAAAGAGGAGCAGAGACTAAAGAAAAGGCCATTCAGTGACAGGCCCAACTTGGGATCCAACCCATGGGCAGACACAAAACCCTGACACTATTACTGATGCCATGTTGTGCTTGCAGACATGTGCTAGCTTGGCTGTTCTCTGAGAGTCTGTACCAATGGCTGACTGAGACAGATGCAGATACAACCAACCATTGAACCAAAGTCAGGGATCCCCCTACCATAGGGGAAGGTCTGAGGAGCTGAAGGGAATTGCAACCCCATAAGAACAACAGTCTCAACTAACCTGGACCCCTGGGAGCACCCAGAGACTATGCCACTAACCAAGAGCATACAGGGGCTGGTCTGACCCCAGGCCCATATGTAGCAGAGGACTGCCTTGCCTGGACTCAGTGGGAGAGGATGCACCTAATCCTGTAGAGACTTCATGCCCCAGGGAAAGGGGGATGCTCCCAGGGAAGGGGGGAAAATCTCCTCAGTTGCAAAGGGGGGGAATCAGGTGAAGAACTCTGGGAGGGGGGACTGGGAGAGGGCAACATTTGGGGTAAATAAAATAATTAATTTTTTAAAATAGGAAAAGATTACCTCTTCAGAGTGAAGAATATTACAGTAGCATTAAGAAAAATTATTGCCTTCTAGCCAAAAGAATGCAATCTGCCTCAGTGGAGCCATGCCATTGCCTACTTCCTTAAGAGTTAATGCAGTTGGGCTTGTCAATCCTATGTCCAAAGGAATCATCCTCAAGAAGGCAGGTTGATCTTAAGCCATGCTAAGAAGAACAATTAGCTCTTTGATGAGATAGTGTACTTTTCCTTTTCCCTCTCAGTATTCCTGTTCCCAAATGTAGTGCATACACGCTTCCATTAGATTCTGTTGGGTCATGAGCTATCATATGGGTGCTAGGAATTGAACCCAAGTCCTCTGCAAGAGCAGTGAATGCTCTTAACCACTGGGATCTCAATGAGAGGAGAGGCCCTTGGTCCTGAGAAGGCTCGATACCCCAGTGTAGGGGAATGCCAGGACAGGGAGCAGAAGTGGGTAGGTTAGTGAGCAGGAGAAGGGGGGATGGGTAGGGGGTGTTTGGAGGGGAAATGAAGAAAGGGGATATCATTTGAAATGTAAATAAAGAAAAAAATCTAATTTTAAAAAAAGATTCTGTTGGGTCTACCTGCCCCTCACAAGGGCATATATTTTCCTTCTCTTTCTCTTCTGTTTTTTTCAGATGCCAGCCAGAACCTATGTATCTTTCTTCAGGTATTCTGACCTCCTTACTCTTTCTCTGAAGCTCTCTTCACCATGTAGCTGGTGTCCATGCCACTTGACTTGAATGCCAAAGCTCTTTCTTCTTCTTAAACCCCCACCTAACAAGTCTATCATAGGCGCTCCAAAACTGAGCCCTGTACTCCCTGAATTCTCAAGACAAGAACACAAAAGCCATTGACTGGGGCAGTTTGAGTAGCCAACAAGTTTCTGGAACATTTACTTCCCCAGAAATACATCATTCACAGAGACCCCACAAAATTCCAATATCATTATTAGCAATATACTTCATGTAGTCATTCTATAAAAGTTCAATATCTGTCATAGTAGTTACTAAATATACCGTGAGAATTTTCAAAAAGTATTGAGAGCTAGGGATATATATATGTATAATCTATTTGACTAGAATTTGAGGTCCTGAGATCAACCCTAGCACTTCACACACACAAAAGAATTGATCTGCTTAAAGAGCTATCAGTCCTCATTAGTGTGATATTTGAATTGAATGGAGTGCCATAATACCCACACTTGTACCCAGAGTGGCTGTGTAAAGTCTCAGCACATGTGGCTTTGTCAGCAACTACATTTCCCTACCTTTTGCTCCAAAAGCAATCAACATTAAGTAATAATATATTTAAAGCGCTGCCTAAACTAATAAACAGAGGTGGGAGGATAAAATACAAGACTGGCCAACCCAAGACAAAGATGTAGAATTTGCAAATTAAAGGAGTTTAAAAATATGATGTGTTATCATATAGCAGTATGTTTAACATACAGCAGTATATTAAAAATAAGACATTTGGGGAAAGACATGTAAACAAAGAACAAATTTGACAAGTTATGTGATTTACTTAGCTGACTGTAGCTCCTTGTCATTGAATAAGACGGATAAGAGTAAAAGCTTTGTCTTTAATTCCCCTCAGGGTCTCTGCCTCCTTTTCCTCCTGGTTTCTCTTCTACCTTTTCTTGAGTCTTATAAAGTACAAAATGGTGTTTGAAATATTTTTTATATGTCCAGTCTGCTCCAATATGATTGAGGTAAGAAACACAGTGTCTATGAATAAGGATTCCTCCTCCACTCTTATCAATGGCAAAGCCTCAAACATGGTTCAACCCCCAGAAAAAGGGAAAGGAACTCAAAAACAGTTTAAATCATGAGCTACACAAAAGGGCCAGGCACTTGCACTGCCTACCCAGGCCTCCTGTGCCACACATCTCCACTGCAGCCACAAGACTGGCATGGAATGGCATAGCATTAAGTACCTTCAGATTTATGAAAGAAGATGAACTACAAAGCTTTAGTCATGACTTAATCCTCCAAAAGCATAAATAAACCTGTGTTGAAGTCCTTGGATCAAAAGGACTGGTTCTAGAAAAGCTAGGGAGTCCACGGGCTTTGTCATGTCTGTGCAGATATCTGTGTCGTATCTCTCTTTATTCTACCTTCTTATTAAATTGTCATTATTGTTTGATTACAAATGAAAAGAACATCTTAAAGGCATTTAATATAACTTTATAAAGTTATAAAGCATTTAAAGTTTTATAAGACATTATAGTAGTTTGTATCTTTAACTATTTTTTTACACCCAGGCTTTACCCACGTGATTTACTTAGCTGACTGTAGCTCCTTGTCAGTGAATAAGAATCTTTCTCTACATTACAGCAGTGCCTAGAACCTCAAACACAGTTAAACTCCCAGCACTGGAGAAAATCCATCGAAAGTGTCTGAGCCATGAGCTATAAAAATGTATGAGATGTTTATAATATATGCCCAGGTTCCCTGCACCTTTTTCTTGACTGTTTCCTTCTCTGCACACTGAGCCTTAACAGTTATCTCTTCCAAGATTCCTTCTTTAATTTATCCTTTACCAGACCACTGGAAATTAGAAAAATCTCAAGTCCTAACTATCCACTTGCCCTAGTGATAACAACCATTTTCGTACTTTTAAATACTATTTATATATTAATAATTATCAAACTTGCATTTCCCACTCGGATATCTTCTATTCAAATGCCTGTTCAGTCTCCTTGTTTAACTATTTAGTGGTCCAGTCCTCCTATTTCTCCTGCCCTTTTCATCTGTATAACTATAGCCAATATTATAAATCCAGTAATTAAACTCTCATTCATATGTCAAGTCTAGCCTAAATTATATTCTTTACAAAATATATCATAAACTTTACCATTTCTCATACTTTCAGACATAGTCCTTGAAAGTCAGTACCTGTCTAGATATTTCAGCAACCTCCTGAGGAATTTTTTCCCTACTCTGTAGGGCACATGGGCCTTGCCACCAGATGAAAGGGAATGGGACTGGTGAGGTAGAGTATACTTAAACCCCAGAAATCTCAGAGTTTGAGATGACAGGAATAGAGTCAACTCCCTCCCTGTCTCCATGCCTGCTTTGGGGTACTAACCACAATCCCCAACTAGATGATCACAGCAGTCAGTCTCATAGCACAGCACCTGAATTTCTTCCCTACGCGAATAGAGCATCACCAGTGTGGTGGTTTTAGTATGCTTGGCCCATAGGGAAAGGCACTGTTGTAGGGTGTGATCTTGTTGGAGCAAGTGTGTCACTGTGAGAGTGGGCTTTAAGATTCTCCTCCTAGCTGCTTACAAGACAGTTTTATCCTGATTGCATTCTGATCAAGACGTAGAACTCTCAGCACCTCTTGTACCATGTCTGCCAGGAGGCTGCCAAGCGTTCTGCCTTGATGATAATATACTGAACTTCTGAATCTGTAAGCCAGCCCCAGATAAATGTTGTCTTTTGTAAGAGTTGCCTTGGTCATTCTATCTCTTCACAGCCAAGGAAACTCCAAGACAGGCAGCATCTTAGCCTCAGCCAATAGAATGTATTTACCCCCAAAGTCCCATCCCACTCCCCAAGGTTCATATAGTCCCTGTCAGCATGGAATCAAGTGCACAAGTTATTTCACCAAGGATCATCTGAGACTGTTTTTCCTGAGCTATAATATTTGAGGGACCAACCCACCCCCTACCCCCAACCCCACCAAACACTCATCATTTCACCTTGGCTCCCATTTCTCACATCAGAGTGCTGGCTTCTGGCATCACCACTGCTACAAGTGCAAGGGATCCAGGTCCCTTTCTGCCTGCCCAGTACTGGTCACCCAAACCTCTTTATCCCCTTTCAAAGATCTTTAACACTCCCAGAATTCCCAGCCAGACTGGAGCCCTATGGACTCTCTTCATCCAAGACTCTGCTTCACCCTTCTCAGTCTAGCATACAGCCACATCTGACACCCCCGAGGAAAGGGGTGGATTTAGATCCCTACCCATAATGGACTTTGCTTTGCTCTCTCAGAGCCAGAGTACTGGTGCCTGGGCAACACCAGGAGAGGCAACTCCCAGAGCTATACTACTCTTATTCCACAACAGTCCCCCTTCAGGCAGCAGGTAGCATTGTTCTTCTAAATATATTCAGTCACATCATTCCCAATATCTCACATCTATAAAATATAAACTCTTTCATGTACCACAAAGCTCTCTGTGGTTGACATGACTCTTCATAGTCACCACACTCCAGCCACAATGCTCCTACTTCTTCATTGCTGAAGAATAAAAATCAACACATTCCTATTCATTGGAAGCAGCTTTATATTCTTTATAGCACTTAACTGCACCTAGAATTATCTTACTATTTCATTTCTCTGTATCTTATTTCTGTTTTCCTCTCCTTTAAGCTCTTATAGCAAGAATTAAGCTTTGCATACATCTAAATGTCTCAGTTCCTAAAATACTTAAAAATAATGCAGTCAGACAAATATGTGCTACTCAATACAAAACTTAAGGTGTCTAAGGACTATGATAGTCAGTACATATGCAGATATCTAAAGCTTGCATTAAAAGAGATAATACTTGCAGAAATACAAAATGTATAATCACTGGGATACAGATATGTTTAGACCCTATTGAAGTGTCCCAGGAAGCAATAGAAGAAAGGAAGTTAGGAGAATCTTGGGCATTAGTAAGCAAGCAGCCTAAAGGAAACACATTTGAGCATTTAAAAGGTGAACAATTGAAAGGGGGATATAAAAACCAGAGAGGTCATAAAAGCCAGGAAGAGTTGGCTTTCTAAAGCAATTCATAGTGTCACATTTTACAGAGTATGAGAAGACCAGTGACTTCAATAACCAAGTAACATTGTTACCCATTTATACTTCAGATAAATTTATTATGTTAAAATGGTTAAAATCAGTTCAAATTAATTAAAAGTCATGGAACACCTATTCTATATGCTTAGTGTATTTCAGAGAGGCAGCTATTATAAGGCAGATATTCAATCAGAGTTGAAAGATTAGTCTCCAGAGACTGAGGCAAAAATCAGTAAGAGGAAGAAGTTAAGACAGAGATAAAACTGAGTGATTTATCAGCATAAGAACAGGGGGAGAGGATGTCAAAGGAATAGAAGATTCATAGAAAGACCTCTTCTAAGATAGGGGTGTAATCAAGGCAGGACATAGACCAATGTGTAAGAAGGATAAACACAGAATTCCAAAGGAGGAGGAAGGAAAGACCATCAGAGGCAATGAGATAAAGTCTAAGCAGAGAGAACAAAAGAATTAGCATGCCTTCTCTATTCATTTTGATCTGGAATGAATGAGCAAACACAATGTCTACCAGTGTTTTGTGTAAGGCACACTCTCACTTACTTTCTCCCAATACTCATGACTTCCCTAGAAGTCAATCATCCAAATAGAGAACATACAAGACCCTTCTAAAGCTGGCAACGCTCTCCTCCTTCCCCTGATTTCCTTGAGTGACTCAGAGCAGTGCCCCACTTCCCAAGCAAATAAGAAACTAGCAGATCTTCAGCCACTCACTACCAATATTTCTCAGGAACAGTCAAACAAGCCTTCTTATTTGCATCCCAGAATAGGTACTGAAAGGATTCTATTGGTTTCGTGGTAAACAGCATTTCTCATTATGAGAGTTAGGGCCAGGCACTATTTCAAGATCTTTTTATATACTAATCAAATGATATAACTATAGATAGCTTCACTTAGTCAATAAACTTCAAAACAGAGTCAGTGTCTTATTCACTGTCACACAGTAAGGCCAACTGTGTGGCCCTGGGTTGCCCGGAATGTTCCATGTATCCCAGGCTGGCCTCCAATACACAAGAGATGTGCCTAACCCTTCTTCTCAGGAGCTGGAATTAAAGGCATGCAACACCACGCCCATCAAGAAATCCATTTTTAAAAAGGTAAATTTTGCTTGGTGGCATATGAGCTATTTCAGAAAACATTCATCATTTCCCAACTTGAGACAAAGGAGTTAGTTTATGTATGACCCTCCTCCATGACTTGCAGGCATATTCAAATCCATCTTTGTCAATGAGATGAAACTTTGGGATCTGAACTAGAAGGTCCTTAAATGACCTGGCTTTGTTGTGTCTCACCAAGTTCAAACTACTCTTACTACTACATAAAGGATATATCATATCTCTACTGATTAAATGAATTTTATTCTTCTGTGTGATTACATCTCTAAAACTAATGTCTATTATTCATACCCCTACTACCTGGACTTGTCTTAATTACTTCCTTCATCCCCCCACTTTACCTTGATCCTTTTAAACCACAAGGACTCAGGATTTGAAAAATAATTTTAATATGAACGAAGTGAAATATTCCTTCTGCAATGAGATTAGAAGAGATAATTACTTACAAAAATGCCTTGATACTTTGTTCTTTAATCAGAAAAAAATTCTTTCAAGATTATAAGGTCTCCTGCAAATCGGCTGTCAATGGGACTGTTTTTTCCTGTCTTACTTTATGCTACAGGAATTTATAATGCAAATTCTATAGATACTAATAAAATATACAACTATCCATTGTAATTTATATACAAGCTTTAAATTTTAAGTACAATTAATTTTTGCATTTATTTTTGGTGGCCCTTCCCAGAGAAGAGCACACCAATTAGTAATATTGTCTAGAAATATTTTTAAAGTTCTACACTAGAACTAAATCAATTAACTTTTATAGTAATAACCAACTTTTATTCTCTGGATATAGCTATGAAAAGAAACTGTTGCAGAACACTGTATGAAGTTGTGTCTCCATCCTTCCTCACATACCTTAGGCATTCTCTGATTGGCTTTAATAAAAATCTGATGGTCAAATAGCTAGGCAGGAAGTAGAAGGTGGGACTTCCTGTTAGCAAGAAAGGAACTTTGGGAAAAAGAAAGAGGAAGGTCCTTTGCTAGGAGACATGAGAGGACGTGAACTTGAGTACAGACCTAGAAGGTAGAGCTTGCCATGTGTCTTGATGAGGCTAGGTGGTCAGGTTAACTTAAGAGGAACTAGTTGAGAGTCTGCCCAGCTAAAGCCTAAGCTTTGATATGTTAAAAGGTCTCTGTGTGGTAACAGCAGATACTGGTGAGGATGTGGAGAAAGAGGGACACTCCTCCATTGCTGGTGGGATTGCAAGCTGGTACAAATACTCTGGATATCAGTTTGGTAGTTCCTCAGAAAATGGGACATAATACTACCAGAAGATCCAGCAATACTTCTCCTGGGCATATACCCAGAAGATGTTCCAACTTGTAATAAGGNCACATGCTCCACTATGCTCATAGCAGCCTTATTTATAATAGCCTGAAGCTGGAAAGAACCCAGATGTTCTTCAACAGAAGAATGGAAATAGAAAGTGTAGTACATTTACACAATGGAGTACTGCTCAGCTATTAAAAGCAATGAACTTATGAAATTCTTAGGCAAATGGATGTATCTTGAGGATATCATCCTGAGTGAGGTAGCCCAATCACAAAAGAACACACATGATATGTGCTCACTGATAAATGGATATTAGCCCAGAAATTTCNAATACCCAAGATACAATTTGCAAAACACATGAAACTCAAGAAGAAGGAAGACCAAAGTGTGGATACTTCATTCCTTCTTAGAATGAGGAACAAAATACCCATGGAAGGAGTTACAGAGACAAAGTTTGGAGGAAGGAATGACCATCCAGAGACTGCCCCACTTGGGGATCCACCCCATAGACAACCACCAAACCCAGACACTAGACAGATGCCAGCAAGATTTTGCTGACATGACCTTGATATAGCTGTCTCTTGTGAGGCTATGCAAGTGCCTGGCAAATACAGAAGTGGATGCTCACAATCATCCATTGGATGGAGCACAAGGTCCCCAAGGTCTCCAAGAGAAATACCAGGGAGCTGAAGGGGACTGAAGCCCCATAGAAGGAACTAACCAGTACCCTCAGAGCTCCTTGGAGCTATACCACCAATCAAAGAAAACACATGGCAGAACTTGTGGCTCTAGCTACATTTGTAGCAGAGGATGGCCTAGTCGGTCATCAATGGGAGGATAGGCCCTTGGTCCTGTGAAGGTTTTATGCCCCAATATAGGGAAATGTCAGGACCAGGAATGGTAGTGGGTGGGTTGGGAAACAGGAGGAGGGAGGAGGGAGGGGGAGGGGGCTTTCGAAGGGGAAACTAGGAAAGGAGATAACATTTGAAATGTAAATAAAGAAAATATCTAATAAAAAATGAAAAATAAGGTCTTTGTGTGATCATTTGGGGAACTAGATCATTAAGGATTAACTGCTGTTGTATTAATTTCCAGCATTAATTAATAATATAAGATATTAATAATTATATTACCACTAAGTGTACATGAATTAAAGATTTCAGTTTGGGCACTGAGGATATGGCTCATGCAAGCACAAAGATCTGAGCTCAGATCAAAAGATGTGCTCAACCTCATGTGTCTATAATGTAGCTCTGATGATCCAGAAACGGGGGAGGGGGGATCCCTGAGGCTCCCTGACGAGTCTGTCTAACCAAAGTGGAAAGTGTCAGGCTCCGTGAAAGGCAACACCACTAACCTACACATGCACGTGTGCACATATCAAAAACACCACTAACCTACATATACCCATGCACACATCAATACACATATGTACATACACTACCCACCACACCACACCCCAACACACCCCACCCCAAAACAGGCAAACAGACATTTTCAAAGGTTTATTTTTATTATTTTTCAGGTTCCCATGGAGAAGCACCATCAGAACGCCCTGGAGCTTGGGTTATAGGTGATTGAAAGTACTTCAGTATAAGTGCGGGGCCCTAAATTCTGGTTCTCTGCAAGAGACATATGCTACATTAGCCACTGAGCTTTCTCTCCAAAGCCCATGAATGTTCTCATTTAAATTTAAACCATCAATATGGGGGATATATATATCCTTACATATGTAAGTTCTAATAAGCATAAGTATAATTTTAAAACTAAGAAAGTATTTTTTAAAGTGACCAAGGATTATTAAACTGAAATTTAACTGTGTGTAAAGAGATGCTGGAAAATATAAGAGAAATGGCAAACAGAGAAAAATATACTGCCATTTTATACCAAGGGTAATTTAAGCACACATAAGCCATGGAGAATGTTTATGATGGGCGAGCCGTGCAGAAAACACACACTGCCAATAAACACAGAGAAATATACCCACGGACTAAGTCTTTCTAATTGTTCCTTTAAAACAGACACAAACAAACAAACAAATGAAGTGAAGGGTGCAGGACAAAGGCACACTGACTCGTCTTTGGATGGAGTGTGCACAGGCACAGACTTACTGGGCTACTGAATGGCTAGGGAGAAGTGAAATGTAAACGTTACTTGTTCTAATCCTTCTAATTTGAGAAGTTCATACTCACCATTACCAGCAGAAGTGTGAAGATATTATGCGTTAGAGTACTGACTGCAACAGTGCTTCCCATTGAAATGGAGATGGGTGGTGCCCTGAATGTCCACTAGCGATTATACAGAGCCAAGATGTGACCAACCTGTACTCAATGAACAGAGACCCTTCTGATGCCACAGATTCCCAGGAAGAAGACTTGACCTCTCTTCCTCTCTTCCTCTCTTCCTCTCTTCCTCTCGTCCTCTCTTCCCTCTTCCACTATCCATCTCAAAAGCTCTGGACACAGACATGCTCACAGGCAAGATGTGTAACATCTATGACTTTATTCTCTCTCTCTCTCTCTCTCTCTCTCTCTCTCTCTCTCTCTCCCTCCCTCCCTGCCTCCTCCTCCCCCTCTCTCTTTTCCTTCTCCCCCTACTACTCTCTGGTTGGCAGACTTCCCTTCCTCAGAGATTCTCCGCTGCTTTCAAGGGGAGGCATATAGTCCCTCAATCTCTTTATCTTAGCCTGATGGATAAGCTCCATAGAAGGAGCTTTTTTATCCTCATGTCAAGATCGTATCCCCAAATTTGTCCTTCTCAATAGTAAATTTGACGCTACATTTTAAGTTCTCCCTGGATCTAGAGGTGACTTACACATAAATGGTGAAACAATTCATTGATTTTACCCCCAAGCCTAGCACATCAAAGCACATATAGTATTAGTAGTTCCCTGTCTATGCGGTGATCCGGAAAGAGATAATAGATACGTCAGCCTTCACTTGTCAAGCACAAGAGTATATATGCTGGGGGGGGGGTGTATATATGTGTGTGTGTGTGTGTGTGTGTGTGTGTGTGTGCGCGCGCGCAGATATAACATAGATAGGAATGAGCTTAGAAAATGCTTCTAATTGCATCAATAATATGGCATATGACCTTTTAGTCAAAAAAATAAAATATAAAAATACAACAAGAGACTTGGAATTTTCCTAACAAGTACACTGAATCTCTGTTTTTTCTTCTAACAAAGTTTGTGGGTCCAGCTTCCATAAAGCAATCGCCACTACTAGAAATCTAGATTATATACTTCAAAGAAGTATCAAGATTATAAAATGCAGAAATGTTAGTTCTCTAAAGTATGGTCACCTCAAAGAAACCTAACATACTGTAGGTTTGTCTTTTATTTTAAAAAAAATGTTTAAAAAAAGTCATAAAATGAAGATTTCTAAACCAAAAGATTGTATAGAATGATTTTTTTTTACTACTAAGAACATGGAGAGACAGAGAAAACATTTCTAATATATGCTTAAGCCCTTGCATTTCTAAGATGCCAGGAAACAAGTAGAGTTTGTGTGCCTATTGGTATGACATACAAGGTAATGTCGTTGTTGTCGTCGTTGTCGTTGTCGTCGTCGTCGTCGTCGTCATCATCATCATCATCACCGCTAGCCTTCCCCTGGAAGCTTCTCTCTTTGGTACTGTAAGAACAAATATTTACTGGGGGGGGCGGGGACCTTGAATTTACGATGCTCCTGGCTTTGACTCCTGAGTTCAGGGATCACAGGAATGAGCCACCGTGCCAAGCATCTGTTTGTAGTTTTTAACTCACTTACACCACAGAGATACTGTCCCAGGACTGCGGACCTGGACATATTATATAATGACTAGAAATGGGAATAGCTCCACAGTGTCCTGTGCCCACCCAGGGGGGACTTCTGGTGCTGCCCAGTCAGCCATAGAAGGAGACCTCGCTCACTATACCTGGTTAAGGATGATGGTGTTGTGATCAAAAGTAATGTAATATATATATAAAAATGGAATTTTATGAAACACCATCTTCAGGATGGCAGAGCCACTGTGTCCTTGAACTTGTATCAGCTGTTAGTACCTGAACAAGATTGGGCACATAAACATTGGTCATGTATGAGAGAGGGCTTGTGAGTGGCCATTCCTCCAGAGTTTAATAACATTTAATGGTTGCTGGAGGAAAAAGAAAAGTTTTCTTCAGTGGTGTAGCCTCTATAAATAACCACTCCTCCATGTCGCTATGAGTGGTGCTAGCAAGCCTAATGATCACTATGTGGGAAGACTGACAGGCACAAAAGCAGGGGAGAAGGGAACAAAATGGAGTTGTGAGGGAGGAATACAGTCAGAATACATAATGAGTATATTATATATGCTTCACAGAGACTTATATTTTAAATTGTGTCTGTGCACCAGGTAAGTGTGGCACCTGCAGATCTATAGAAGCTTTAGCTTCCCTGGAGTTGGAGTTAGAGGTGGCTAAAACCACTGATGTGGGTGCTGGCAACCAAACAGGTACTCTGCAAAGAGCAGAAATTGCTCTTAAGTACTGAACCATCTCTCCAGGCCCAGAATACATTATACACATATATGAAAATAATAAATCTTATTATATATAATTAATATATTCTAATAAAAAGAAATGATGAAATAAAGAGCCTCAACCTACTAAAAATCGAAATCACTTCTAAAGTATTGTTAAACTAGACCCCTGCTTCTGCCCCAGATCTAAGTAAGAAGCGCACACAGGAGCTTCTATGATCCCAGTGCTGTGAGACTTGGAAAGCCCCCCTAAACTAAAATTATAGGAAAGGTATGATGAATTTGTAATGTCAAATAAATAATTGAAATGAAAGATGACTGAGTCAAAAAAACCACTTGTATTAGAACAGCAACTAGAGAAAAGGTTTCCAAACTCCCTGCATGCGTCATCCACAATCCTGAGTGGAATAAGTCCTAAAATCAAAGACTCTGACACCAGAATATTACCTGCTGGTATTTCATTTGACAAAACTGGGATTTGAACCCAGGAACTGGTACCACGTTCACACTAGGAAAGCACTCCACCCCGTGCCCATAGATTGGCAGCATTAACATGGTAAAAATGGCCATCTTCCTGACAGCAATCTACAGATTCAATGCAATCCCCATCAAAATCCCAATTCAATTCTTCATAGAGCTAGAAAGAGCAACTCTGATTCATTTGGAATAGCCAAAATCCTAGGATAGTGAAAACTATTCTCAACAATAAAAGAACTTCTGGGGGAATCACCATCACTGCCCTCAAGCTAAACTATAGAGCAATAGTGATTTAAAAACAAAAACAAAAACAAAAACTGCATGGTATTGGTACAGAGAAAGGCAAGTAGATCAATAGGATAGAAATGAAGACCCAGAAATGAACCCACACACCTATAGTCACTTGATCTTTGACAAAGAAGCTAATACCATCCAGTGGACAAAAGACAGCGGTTAACTGGCAGTTATCATATAGAAGAATGTGAATTGATCCATTCTTATCTCCTTGTACAAAGCTCAAGTTCAAATGGATCAAGGACCTCCACAGAAAACAAGATAAGCTGGATCTAATAAAAAAGAAGGTGAGGAAGAACATCAAATGCTTGGGCACAGGGGAACACTTCCTGAATAGAACACCAATGGCTTATGCTTTAAGATCAACAATAGACAAATGGGACCTCATAAAATTGCAAAGCAAAGGACATTGTCAATAGGACAAAACGGCAGCCCACAGACTGGGCAAAGATAGTTACCAACCCTACATCTGATAGACACTGAATATCTAAAATATACAAAGAATTCAAGAAGGTAGATTCCAGAGAACCAAATAACCCTATTAAAATGTGAAGAACAGAGCTAAATAGAGAATTCTCAACCAAGAAATCTCAAATGGCTGAGAAGCACTTAAAGAAATGTTCAACATCCTTAGTCATTAGAGAAATGGAAATCAAAACGACCCTGAGATTCCATTTCATACCAATAAAAATGGCTAAGATCAAAAACACAAGTGACAGCAGATGCTGGCGAGTATGTGGAAAAAGTGGAACACTCCTTCATTGTTGGTGGGAGTGCAAGCTTGTAAAACCACTTTGGAAATCAGTCCGGCAGTTCCTGAGTAAATTGGACATAGTTCTACCTGAGGATCCAGCTATACCACTCCTGGGCATATACCCAAAAGATGCTCCAACATATAACAAGGACACATGCTCCACTATGTTCATAGCAGCCTTATTTATAACAGCCAGAAGCTGGAAACAACACAGATGTCCCTCAACAGAAGAATGGATACAGAACATGTGGTACATTTACACAATGGAGTACTACACAGAGATTAAAAACAATGAGTTCATGAAATTTGCAGGCAAATGGGTGGAACTAAAAAATATCATCCTAAGTAAGGTAACCCAGTCACAAAAGAACACACATGGTATGTACTCACGAATAAGTGAATAGTAGCCCAAAAGCTTACAGTGTCCATGATACAACCCATGGACCATATGGAGCATAGAAGGAAGGAAGACCAGGGTGTGGATGCTTCAGTCCTGCATTTGAGGGGGAGAACAGAATGTGGGAAATGAAGAGAGGGTGACCTGGGAGGGAGAGAAGAGAGAGAGGAAATAAGGGGGTGGTATCAGGAACTGGAGGAGATGTGAGAGAGGTACAAAGAGTCAGAAAAATTGAACAAAAATATGTAGCAGGGAGTATGTGGAACTGGAGATAGCCACTGGAGGGTCCCAGATACCATAGATACATGAGGCTCCCAGGATCCGACGAGGATGACTTTAGCCGAAATGTGCAGAGAAGAGGAAGATGGTACCTGTGAAGCCCACCTCCAGTAGATAGGCACCACCCCTCATCGAGGGATGGGACCACCCTCCCATCTCAAAGTTTTTAACCCAGAAATGTTCCTGTCCAAAGGAAGAACGGGGACAAAAAAAAAAATGGAACAGAAGGTGGGACCAACCGGAGACTGCCCCACCTGGGGATGTGTCATGTCAGCAAATACCAAACTCAACACTGTTGCAGTGGTCAAGAGGCAGGAGCTTGCTGAACAGGAACATAGTGTGGCAGTTCCTTGGGAGGTCCGGCCAGCAACTGATCAATGCAGATGTGGATGCTTGGAGCCAAACATCAGACTGAGCTCAGGGAACCTGGTGGGGGAGCTGGCGAAAGGACTGGTAGAGCAGAGGGGGATTGCAACCCCATTGGAAGAACAAGAGGTTGGCCTAACCACCCACTTCTCCCAGAGTCTAGACCACCAACCAAGGAGTGTACCTGAAGGGATCCATGACTCCAGATACATATGTAGCAGAGAATGGCCTTGCCTGACAGCAATGGGAGGGGAGGCCCTTGGTCTCGAGCAGGTTGGATGCCCCAGTGGAGGGGGATGCTGAGTGGTAGTGAGGGAGAGTGTGGATGTGTGGGGGAGCACCCTTACACAGGCAAAGGGGAGAGAGGAGGACAGATGTGGAATGGAGTGGTGGTGGAGGAATAACCAGGAAGCAGGATATGGGATGAGGGGTTGGTGGAGGGGTAACCAGGTGTTGGGGTCTCCCAGCTCCTTGTTGCCGCCAAGCCTACCAAGAGGATCCCCAGATCTCCCAGAATGCAGCATCCTTGGACCAACTAAGTCAACAGACACTCATCCCTGCCTCAATCCTTGGACCCGCCTACGATCCCTTGGACCCACCTGTGATAGGACCACAGACAACTTCAAAAGACTTAAGGGCGGGCTGGAGATCTTTCCATGTTATTAAAACGGAGTTTGGTTATTAAACTTCGGAGCCTTGAACAGAATTTTGTCTAGGCTTTCATTTTCCTCTTGCACATTCCATTTCAGCCAGCCTGCCTCTCAGGATGAACCCAGACCAGATTAAAGTGAGTTTTGCCAGAAACTCACAACCAGGAAGTGGGATATCATTTGAGGTGTAAACAAATGGAGCATTAAATGCTCTAGTTACAAAAGTAGAAAAGCCTAAAATCAAGGATCCCAACTTGCACTATAAGAAGGCAGAGAAGCAATGGACATTAAAATCCTGCATAAGCAGAAGTATTAATAAAACATAAAATCAATAAGATGGCAATAAACAATAAATAAAATACAATAAACCAAATTTCTTTAAAAGTATCAATGGCCCTGATCAATTTTGAGCTACATCAATTTAGAAAAGCAGATGTTACCAATTGCCAGTTTTAATAATTCAAAGGCAATATGTACACACTTTAAGTGGATAGCAATACAGAAAGAGTCGTATGATTGTGTCACTAAAAATTCCTCCAAAGAAAATTAAAATACTAAATATCAGTCTAAAAGAGAGAGAGGAGAGAATGGAGGAAAAGGGAGAAAGTCAGACTAGCCTATAACGTAACAACAGCCAATACAAGGTCTCAGTTGCCAATAAGATGTAAACCTGCTCAACAAATAACGTGTTATAAAAGTAATAGTCTACACCATGAAGGCCGGAAGACTCACTTCAGTCAGTGCAGGAAAAAAAGGGGGGGGGGGATTAGGCAGAATTGAACGTGGTATTGCTGATAGAGCAACAACACTGAACGCGACAGTATCACGGCATGGCAGAAGCTGTTCGTGAAGCACGGTGCTTAGCAAGATACCCAGCTAAGATAATGAAGGTGTCCCACGCTAAGACCAAGAACAAGACAGGCGCCCATCTCCACCCTATTCAATGCAACACTGAAAGTCTCTGACAGAGAAATTAGTAGGACAAGAAACAGCAGGCGTCCAAAGATGAGAAGTGAAACGATCTGTCTACAGGTGAGTTCATCTCATCTGTATAAAACCCTCAAGACTACACACACACACACACACACACACACACACACACACACACACACACACAAATACTGCAACTAATAACTTCTGCAAAGTTGTTGGATAAAAAAATGAACATATTAAGATCAGTTGCAGTTGTATACATAAACAGTAAACAATCCAATATGAAATTAAAAAAAAAAAAAACAACTTCACTACTATAACATCAAAAAGAACGAAAGCACCTAGGAATAAATATAATAATGAAGGAAGTGAAAAGTTTATGGTGTAAACTGTAAAACATTTCAATAGGAAATGAAAGCAGATCTAAATAGAGAAGCAATCCTTGCTGTGTGCTGCAGTCTTGATATAGTTAATATGTTTATGTGGTTTAGAGTAGCCTAGTAAGGCAGTGTAATCCCCATAAAACATCAATGGCATTCTGGTAAAAGCAGAAAAAAAAATCCTACAATTCACCCCAAATCCCACATTGTCAGAACAATCTTAGAAAAGAGAAATGAAGGCACGGGCGCCATAGTGACTGGTTTCATGCTCCACACTGGGCATGTAGTGCACTCCTGCAATCCCAGTACTCAAGAGGCTTCATCATGGGTTCAATACCAGCCCAGGGTGTATCATGTGGCAGTGTACCTCAAAGGCAAACAAACCAACAAACCACACTAAATAATAAAAATAAAGATTGCGTAGACATAGATATATAGACTAGTGGAACAGAACCCAGAGCCCAGAAATCCTTGTGTACCTGCCCAAATGATCTTCCACAAGGATGCCAAGAACAAGCAATAAAGGTAACGTCGTCACCAAATGATGCTGGAAAGGTAGTTCGTGCCTGGAATTCAAGCTCTTAGTAGTCAGAGACACTGAAAGTTTGAGGCAGCCTGGTCTACACAGTGAGTTCCAGGACAGAGACACAAGCATGTGAGCATCTTGTAATGCTGAACATTACCTGAGGGAAATGATATCCTTTTTCTCAATCAAGTTTAATTTTTATTTTTCTCCCACTACTGCAAGTAGCTGATAATGTGAAAAGTGAAATCAGATTTAGACAAAATAAAGAAAATACCCATTTGTCGATTGGTGCCGTGAAAGTGAATTTGGTTTCTAGCACTGTGTATTGCCTTTCTAGAGTAACCTTCAGAGAGTCAGCAAGATTACTCAGTGTGGAAAAAAGCGCTTGCTGACAAAGCAGACAACCTGAATGTGGTACTAAGAATGGGTCATCAGACTCAAGCAAGCTGTCCTCTGATGTCTGTGCACTGCCCCTACACACACACACACACACACACACACACACACACACACACACGTGTGTGTGTGCAAATAAATAAGTAATTTATTTTAATCTAAAGTATATTTCAGTACATGCTATTCAAATGCAGTCATCTTTCCCAGATACCTAACCACTTCAGAAGCTAGGGTTCCTGGGTTAAACATGGCATTTACTTCTCTCTCTCTCTTCCTCTCTCTCTCCCTCTCTCCTTCCCTCCCTCCCTCCCTCTCTCTCCTTCCATCCATCCTTCCTTCCTTCCTTCCTTCCTTCTCTTTCTTTCCTTCCTTCTCTTTCTTTCCTTTCTTTCCTCCTTCCTTCCTTCCCCCTCTCTTTCTTTCTTTCTTTCTTTCTTTCTTTCTTTCTTTCTTTCTTTCTTGTTTTTTGCTTGTCATTTTGTTTTATTCTATTTTGGTTTTTGGTTTTTGAGGCAGGGTTTCTCTGTGTAGCCCTGGCTGTTGTGGAACTATGTAGACCAGGCTGGTCTCAGACCTAAAGATCTGCCTGCCTCTGCTTCCCAAGTGGCTCTCATGAGCCAGCAACTCCCAGAAACAATAGAATTTTCAACCTCAGTCTTGCATGAATAGCAAATGTCCTATTATCATTATCTGTGAATAAAATTATACATCCACCCTGTCAGAGGCTCATCATTGTTGTTAACTTAACTACACCTGGAAGCAACTAAAATCCAAGCTGCTGGTACACCTGTGAGGGTTTTGTTTGTTTGTTTGGTTGGTTGGTTGGTTGGTTGGTTGGTAGGGTTTTTTTGTTTTGTTTTGTTTTGTTTTGTTGATATTTATTTGAAGTGGGAGGAGTCACCCTAAATCTGGGACACACCTCTGGTGGCAGTCCACATAAAAGTAAATGAAAGAAGGAGGTTTTTGCTGTTTGTCAGTTTGCCTTCAGTTTCGCTGGCAAGTTCATCTGCCCTGTTACAGATGCATTCTGTCACTGGTGGTAAAATCTGCTTCTTTGGGATTCCCAAGTAGATTGAAGACCTGATGAACAACTACCAGACTTGTGGCCTTTCTGTAGAGGCAGCCATTGTTGGACTACCCGGACAACAGCCCACGAGCCTTGCTAAAAAAAGAAAAAAAAATCCTTTTTCATAAATATAGAACTATTCTATCAGTTCAGTTTTTCTAGAGAACCCTGACTATTAAACATCCCAAAGACACAGTGACAAGGGAACTGAAGAAGACATTACTCTAAAGGTTTTACCCATCACAACTATGCCACCTGCAAAGATTATAAATTAACATGTGTATAATAGTTACTATGTAAGTAGGGCAATTATGTAGTATGGAACTTTGCCCATAGAATTAATTTTAAGTGTAATCCTGCAAAATTGATCATTCTAAAATTCTATTTTGACATTTCTTATTTAATACACTATGAAAGTTGTGGAAGGTAGAGCCACCTCATCCCTGAAGGGACTCGATTTCTCTAGTGCCCTCACTGCTTCAGTGTAACTTCTTCCTCTAATTTCATTTGCTGTAACTTCTCATTACCCTGCAAAGGTCACAGATCTTCTTGTACAAAAGTATAATGTATCTGGCTACGTGACTTCATTTCCAGCCCTCCTAACTGCTGTGCCTACTTTAAACATGACCAAGTCATGTGACCATTGCCAGTCTCTCTTGCTGTTTCACCTCATACAAAAAAAAAAAAAAATAACTTCCTACCTTGGTCTCAATTACTTTAGTCATAGTGTTAATGCCTAAGTTGATGAACAGTCTAATCCTTACTGACTATATTCTGTACTAACTGTATTCCACGTACCACTTTATAAGCTTCTCTAATGCAGTAAACTTTATTACTGTGCTATTATATATCATAACTAGAATCACTTGACATCTAAAGTTAATTTCAAACTCAAAACTCCTTTCTAGTTTTGCGTTGATTTTCCTTCATGTAAGTTTCCAAAATTCATGGCATCTAAATCATATATTTTAGCACTTAATTATATACTAATAAGCTAATTTCTTGCAAGTCAACTATACAATAATGCAAAATCCTTAAGGCAAGATGTTGGACAGTTTTCTTGCACTCAAATCCCTAGCTTCTACTATAACCATACGCACAGAAGGAGACCTCAATATGGTTGCTCTCTGAACATTTCTTTTCGGGGAGAAGGGAGATTCTTACTAGCCAAACTAGACAAAGTAAATTTAATGATTGCCAGAATCATAGTCACTAAAGATGTCACTCTGTCAGGTCATTTATAGGATCCTCAGAGATACTGAAGAACATAAAGGTGCACCTACTTGGTGACTAGAGAACAGATTGTGGCCATTGTGGTGTTCGTTTACCCGATTTCTGTTTTGTTTTGTGTGTGAACACTAGCATGACTTATCTACTGGCTCAGTCACTTTTGTATGACTGTGCCTATAATATCTAACAAGCTACTTAAGAGCAGACTTATTTTGTCTCGGGGTTTCAGCCGTCGTGGCAGGCAAGGCCTCCTACGGAAGGCATCGTAAGCCTGTACTGGAGGCTGCTCCCATTGTGGTAGACCAGGAAGCACAGAGTGAGCTGATGACTGTATCAGCCTTGCTGATGATGACTGGGCTTCATCTACCATCTGATGGGAGCAGATTCAGAAACCCACAGCCAAACTTTTTAACATTTTTAACTTACTTCAAATTTAAGACCATATGAGGATGGTATCCTGGAGAGTGAAGGTTAATCATACCTAATTCAAAACTATGAACATGAAGTATTCTAAACTCAAAAGCATCCTGAGAGCTGATGGACATCACAGGCACAAAATTCCATTCCCAGGGGTTCACAGCAGGTATATGCACTACAAGTTCTGTATAAAACTTCCTATGACACATAAATTCATTTAGAGTTTCAACTTGAATCCCACTCCTATCCTGTTGTCTCTATTCATGTATTAAAATAGCCAAAGGTATCTGAAAGCCAATCAGTTTTAATCCCAGATATCTCAGAAAACGGAATCTCATCCTGTATTACTCTACAGTATGTCACTCACCTACAGTGTGCCCATCATAAGCTTTTTGATCGTAACTGTGTCTTTTAATTGTGACATGATTCTCTGAACTTTCAACATTTATTTTTCCAGTGACATATATTAAATGTTAGTAAGTTAGTTTTTGCTATGTTCTCTCTTGATAAATGATTGTTTTAGAAAATTAGATTAAATAATTATTATACTCATTTTGTCATATATATATTATATATATAATATATATATATATAATCAAGGAATCAATTATATTATTTGAAAATCAGGTATTTGTTGTAAGATGAATATTCTAGTTTGGTTTCTTTTGCTGTGATAAAATGTCCTGACCAAATGCAATTTGGAGAAGAAAGGGATCTATTTGGCTTACACATACCAATACAGTCCATCATCAAGGGAAGCCTCGGTAGAAAAAAAGATAGGACCCTCCAGACAGGAACTGAAGCAGAGACCACAGAGTGCAATGTTTATTGGCTCTCTCCTTCTGGCTTCCTTAGCTGGCTTTCTCATACCACCCAGGCCTACATGTCTAGGGGTGGCACTGAGTACAGGGCTGAGCCTTCCTAACATTAATTTATAATTAATAAAATGCCTTGCAGATGTGGTGACAAGCCAATCCAGTGGAGGCAATTCCTCAAGGTTTCCTCTTCCCAATTGACTCTGTATTGAATCAAGTTGACGGCTGAACCTGTAACAAGGGGTGTTTATTAATAATGGTGAGAGGAAAGCATCCTTTTCTGAATAAACAGAGGAAAATCAATGATTTCAAAAAGGTTCCCATTTAAGGTTCGCCTTATATAGCCAAACGTGGTGGTTCTTGCCTATAATTCCAGCACTCAAGGATAGAGGCAGGAAAATCAGGAGTTCAAGGTCAAGTGACTGTATGGAGATTTTTGGGGGGCCAATATGAACTGTGTAAGACCCTGTCTCATAGAATGATTACAGGAGAAAAGAATTTCTCTTTAATCATGATTACAGGAAAGAATTTCTCTTTAATCATGTGTCAGACTTTTCAATGATCGATGATATTAACAATCACCTACAGTATTGATCCATGTGATTAAGTAGCAACAGAAACTACAAGACAATTGTCAAAAGAAGTGGATTTTCTTCTACTAAGAATGTGCCTTCAATACTATTTTAGTCCTTCAAGAGAACAAGAAAAAAAAAAAAAAAGGCCAGCATTCATATTCTTGTCCTCCATTCACACAAGGCTCTTGGAAAGCATTATTACTTTTGGGAGGAGGGGCAGAAGACATGGGCCCCAGGATGTTGATGGAACAGATAGGGTGTCAGGTGAAGATAGAATGCTGTGCCCTCTCTAACCAGCTGAAGACCTGGCATGATGGTTTTCTTACAAATAAAACCCGTGTGTGGTGAAACTGCTCAGGAAATCTATCAAGCACATGCTTTCACTTTGCCGCTGTGACTCTGTAAAATTTATCCTCATTTCTGAAGCATCGAGGGCAATAATACCTGCATGTGGCTGAGATATTCAAAGAAAACTTCTCAGGGGATCAGGTTTACTCGACTACAACAGACTAGACTCGTTCTGGAGGTCACAGAACAAAATATTTTCTACTCAGTATGACTATAGATTTCAAATATATATATATATATGTCTAACAGGATTATCATACATTAAATACAGAGAAAATGCAGCATAATATTTGAGGATAACACTTTGATCAGTAAATGAAAACAATAGCATACTCATTTCTGGTTTCCCCATTGAAGAACTTACACATAGGTATAAGAAAGCACAAAACATGAAGCAGTAGGCTTCAAATGCACTGCTCATGTGCTAATGCCAAATTAGTCTTCCAGGGAACTCTGAAGGCCTTGCTCATGTATATGTGTGTGTGTGTGTGTGTGTGTGTGTGTGTGTGTGTGTGTATTACATATACAAATATAATAAATGGAAGAAGTGAGATTCTCCCCAGTTGGATTTCTTATTGAATTAATTCACATATGTACAAAGTTACTGTACTTGAATTAAGTACAGAAACTCTTAAAAACAGATTTTTATAAACTTCTCAGTGAAGCAGTCGCAGCTTCAGCTGCAGAAATAGTTCAGTAATGCTTCACTTACAACCAACATCCACTCCCACTCTTTCAAAACGTGTTAGCAATGAAATAATCTACCCCTGAGAAGTTTTCTTTGAATATTTCAGCCACATGCAGGTATTGTTGCCCTCGACGCTTCAGAAATGAGGATAAATTTTACAGAGTTACAGCAGCAAAGTGAAAGAATGTGCTTGATAGATTCCCTGAACAGTTTCAACACACACTGGTATTATTTGTAAGAAAACTATCATGCCAGGATTAATCAGTCTGGAAAAATAAAGTGGTAAGTGTTGTTATAACTTGAAAAATAAAGATAGTCTTAGCCAATCCCCAGAAGCCACCCATACTTCATCAAAGTATCCATAATTAATTACCGAGACAGGGAAGCCTACGTTCTTTGCATGAGTCTCATAGTTTTTAGATTAAATATATTTGGAATGCTACTTTAAGGTAAGCTGGCTTTGTAATCTGAGTTTTTCATATTAACAAAGGCAATATTTTCCATGGAGAAGCACACAGCCAAGATACCATTAGACCTGTTTTTGTATAACTGGATTGTCATTTAAAAAACAAATCCTCTTTTTTGCCCCAAAGTGAATTTTTTTAATAAAGGATTTTCATGAAAAAAAAAAAAAAAAAAAAGTCCGATTTGGAGCCAGGGATAGATAATTGACATTTGGTCACATAATTCTAAGAGGATTAGAGAAAAATACAGATGGAAGATTTGTCTTCTGACCTAACTGCTTTATGACACGTCAAATGAGACTTTCTGTGACAATAAATGTGTCCCAGATAAATGAGAGAAAATAGCGTTTCAGGATCACATTGTGTTCTGTTCCTTGACCGCCCCCCACCCCACTAGCTAGGATAATTACCTATGCACAAACTCTAGATGGCAACATTGCACTTACTGTACTTCCACAAAAGTGTCCCAGTCAGTCCCCACATACCCTCGTTATCAACATTTTATGTGCCGTGGATCTATAGCCTCTTATTATAAGTGTAATGAAGCAGAAGTTATTGAAGCCTTTATTGATTGCTCAGATCACAAGTTTACTGCCATACTGAATTGGCACCTTACTCGCTGAAGCAAACTGCTGACACCTTTTTTAAAAAGTGACAACTACATCTATTTCATGACCAGAAATCCATTTTCATCTCTATCAAGACAAGAATGCAATTTTCACTTCATTTAACTGATGTTAGGCCTGCTCAAAGCATGACACTTAGAAAAAGACACAAGTTTAAGGTTCTTAAAGTACTTCAAGTAACCAGGATGCAGCTTGGTTTCAGGGGGAATCAACAGCCAGTATACACTGCGAACAATCTAATATGCTAAAAGAGGTTCCTATCAGAACTTTAAAGTAGTTTTACACTTTCAAAATGACTCCACTCTTCCACTCTGTTCTCGGAATTGCAAAGGCGACACATTTATAGGTTAGAAACTACCCCAGAGATGTCAAAGGATGTTAAGAAGGTTGCTGATAAGCCAAACATTTTAAGTTATACCCCAAAAAGGCTAACTCAAGAAAAGCCTCCACTTCATTTGCTGTGTCCTGTACATACAGCATGAAGAGCCAAACGGAAACACTTGGTCTCTTAGCAGTAGTAAAACTAACAGATACTCCCAATTGACCTAAAACATAGGACCTAAAATGCTTTCAAACAGGGAAAATAAAATATTAATTTTTCTTCTCTTTTTATAATGAACAAATTTCTGCCAGCACTAAAGCAAGTCAAAGATATTTTGAGTCGAATCATTTCTGATAAGAATAATATTGTTATATTTAAGATCTAATTATGAAACATATTGAAAGTATGGGTATAGTCATTTGGTTTTAGCTCATAAATTTTTTAAACCTAAAAGATTGTGGAAATCTTAATTTAGATATTAACAAAATATGTTTCAATTTTGGACTGTGAAACCTGGGAATACTGATATTATGTGATTATTGTTTTTCTTTAATAGTATGGCCATAAAGCAAACCCACAATATAGCTGCAATTTAAACAGTGAAATATGAATTTTTAAATAGAAATTCAGTGTTTGAATTTCTCAATCCAATGTATTGAATATTAAGCTTAAAAAATACATGTAAATACAATGACAAAGGTTGCTTTGCTTAAATTGGTTTCAAAAAAAAACAAAAAAAAAAAAACAAAAAAAAAAAAAAAAAAAAAAAAAAAACAACAAAACAACAAAACAAAAAAAAAAACTACATACAAAAATATTTAAATTGCCC